>NW_017671646.1:0-121683 GCF_001879085.1 Nicotiana attenuata | reverse complement strand
ATATTGTAATAAGTTACTCTTTTTTTTGTCAGCTCTTCTCATATTGACAAAGTGAATGTATGGTTCATGCCATAAAAGTGCAATCATATGACAAATGATAAACTTATTATTATTATTATTATTATTATTATTATTATTATTATTATTATTGTTATTATTATTATTATCTACTACCAACTCCATGATATGCAGCTAGTGGAGCACTAAGCAAATCTTGATTTTACTCAATAATGCTGTGTGCCTTCTACAAATATACCAATTTTTTAAGGGTTTAATTTCTTTGAACCATTTTTTTTTTTGGTATTTCTATTGAAAATCTTAGTGTTTGTTAGTACTTAGTACTAATGTACATTGGCTAGCTGTGTATTCGAGTCTTGCGGAAGTGACCGTATTTTTTGTTTGTTTGTTTGAAACTGTTCTAGTTTAGGTATAAAAGAGATTTTTTTTTTGGTAATTAAAAAATATTATATTAACCACCGGTGAAATCATTACAAAAGAAGCATAGCTATGCACAACTAGCTTCTCTGAGTAAACAAAACAATCTATCTCCTACCTCCTATTGGTTCTTCTATCCAGCAGTCTAATTCTATATATGTACAGCTAGGCTATGGATTACATAAAAGCTCAACTTCTGTAGCTGGTTCCTTATATCATTTGTGCCTCTAATGGTACATACACATGCTATCTCTCTAGCTATGCTCTCTAGATCTCTAGTTTCTCCTTTGAAAATTTTGTTGTTTCTTTCCTTCCATATTGCATGTAGGAACTCTGCATATGTCATTTTGATAATCTTTGCTGTAGTTGTTCTCCCTTTAGCCTTTTGCATCATCCACGTGAAGAGAGCAGTCCATGTCTGTCCTATTGAACTTTGCATTTGCAACCACTGTAGTAGTCTGCTCCACAATCCTCTTGAAAACTGCATTCCCCAAAGAGGTGATCCCTGCTTTCATCTGAGACTTGACACATCACACAAAGTGATTGCACATTGATACCCCATTTGCGAAGTCTGTCTGTAGTAGCAAGCTTCCCATGACAATGCAACCATAAAGTGAAGGTAGCTTTGGGTCTGGCTCTGATATATCAGCCTCCTCCATTCAACTTTAGGATGATCCCCTAGCAGTTGATTGTAGATGTATCTGATAATAGTTTTCTTCTGTACAGTAGGCCCTTGCATTTGCTTGATATCATCCCCTGCCCCCAATATCTTCTTTACCGTCCAGCTTGCCTGGTTTGGTATGCCCATTTCAAAGATGTTTTGACCTTTGATATAGTAAAGATGAATCCATTTTATCCACATTTTATCTGCCTTATGTGCAATATCCCAGAATGTCTTTGCTATTGCTGCTTTATTCCACACTTGTATATCGGTGATGTTGTAGCCTCCAGCTGCTTTAGGTAGACATACTCTTTCCCAGGCCAACAATGCCTATTTTTGTGATGATATTCCCTCCTGACCACACCTACTTCTGTAGTATGCCTCAATCAATTTAACTACCTTGACAGGTAATATGAACATTTGGGCCCAATATGCTTGCATGTCAAATAATACTGATTACACCAATTGAACTCTTCCAGCATATGACAATTTCTTAGCTGTTCAGGATGATATTTTTGCTGTGATCTTGTCTATGAGAGGTAACCATTGTGCAAATGTAAGCTTCTTTGTGTCCAAAGGAATCCCCAGGTATCTGAAAGGCATCTCCCCTTGAGTATACCCTGTTCTTTGTAGCAAGGCTGTCTGATTATTTGGTGTAACATCCCCAAAATAAATTGCACTCTTAGAGGTATTTGCCTGTAACCCTGAAGCACCAGAAAAAGATAGAAAACATTCTTGCAATTATTGTACAGAGTCTAAGTCACCCCTTGCAAATAGCAACAAGTCATCTGCAAAGCTAAGATGAGTTATGCCCAGCTTCCCACATCTAGGGTGATATTTGAACTTTTTGTTCTGCTTGAGATAACCCAACAGCCTACTCAGATACTCCATGGCTATAGCAAATAGGTAAGGTGATATTGGATCCCCTTGTCTTAGGCCTTTTGCTGCTGGGAATGGTTCCATTGCTTCACCATTGAACAATATAGAGTAGCTAACAGAAGACACACAGGCCATGATCCATTTTATGAACTTAGTTGGGAACTGCAAGGTCTCCATCAGCTGTTCAATATATACCCATTCAACTGAGTCATATGCTTTCATCATGTCCACTTTAATCATACACCTAGGAGAAATGTGTTTCCTGTTATAAGCTTTCACCAGTTCATGAGCTAAGATGATATTATCAGAGATTCTTCTTCCAGGAATAAATCCTGCTTGTGCTTCAGATATAATACATGGCATCACTATTTGCATTCTGTTGGCTAACACCTTAGCAATCAGTTTGTATAATATTGTACAACAAGCAATAGGTCTGTATTCTCTTATTGTTTCTTGATTAGGTACTTTGGGTAGCAGAGTAATGGTTGTACAGTTAATTGCTTTATATATAATACCTTTCCGGAAGAACTCTTTAATTGTATTGCAAACCTCCTCCTTAATGATTGGCCATGCCTTTTTGAAGAAAACTGCATTGTAGCCATCAATTCCAGGAGCCTTCTCATTGCCTATTGAGCATAAGCCTTTGTATATCTCTGCATCTGTCACTTCATCACACAACTGACTTGTGTTGATGAGTCAAGGTTGGCCCTTTTTTCATAACCATTCTATTAACTCCAGGTAGATGTTTAGCTGATGTGAGCTTTATAGAATTGCATCTGTTCCTCTTTGATATCAGCAGCTTCATTGAGGTTCCTTCCTATTTGTGATTTAAGTTCAGTGATCTGCTTCTTCTGCCTCTTCTCTTTCATGATTGTTGAGAAGTATTTGTTGTTTGAATCTCCCAATTGAATCCAATTAGCTCGGGCTTTTTGCTGCAATATGCTTTCCTCAATTAGGGACCAAGATTCCAACTGTTGCAAGCAATCCTTTTCTTGGTCACCTAGTGAATCAGTATACTGATTGTGCATTTGCGCTTGTATGCTCTTCAACTTATTCCTTGCTTGATCAATTCTCTCTTAACTCCTTTGTACTCCTCTTTATTCAGTTGCTTAAACCTTAGTTTAAGTTCTTTTAGCTTGTACCAGATACTCTTCATTCTTCCCCTGACATGATTTTGATTCCATCCTGTAGCTACTATGTGGGGAAATTCAGAGTGATCAGCCCAAACATTGAAATATCTGAAGGGTACTTTGATGTTGGTGGTGGGCTGAGTAATAAGGATCAACATTGATGCATGGTCTGAAATAAAGGGATCTTCAAAATTGACAGTAAGATGGCCATGTTGCATCATCCAGCAATCATTTCCAAATATTATATCTAGCCTGCTTCTGACTCTATCATCTCCTTGTTGCTTGTTTGTCCAAGTGAAGTATTCACCCCTCCATGGGATTTCAGTTAGATATAGATTATGGTACCATTTTGCAAAGTCATGAATATCTGCTAAAGTCATAGGTACTTTAGAGATTCTGTCTTGTGGAGTTAGCATAGCATTGAAGTCTCCACTAATCAGCCATGGTTGTTTCCCAGGTGCCAAATTCTGCAGCTTCTTCCACATATCTTTCCTTTGCTCCATTGCATTGTATCCATACACCACTGTCATATAGCAGGCAAAAGTACTTTTTTGTATTTGTGACATAGCAGCGTATGAATTGAGCATCATTCTCAATTTCTTGCACATTGTATGCTTTCTCATCCCACAGGATCCAAATTCTTCCATTGGAAGCATTGTTGTAGTTGCAATTTATCTTCCAATCTGGTGCAATCCTTTTTGATATAGCCCCAACATTCTTCTCCTTGACTTTAGTTTCCACTAGCCCAACTATTTTTATGTATTTTTCTTTTAGATACTGCTTTATTTCTTTTTGTTTATACCTCTTATTCAATCCTCTAACATTCCAAATTAACCAAGTCATTGTTGATGTTATGATGTCCCTCCTATATCAGAAGAGAAGTTATTAGTTTTGGTTGAAAATGATTTCCCTATTATTAGTTGAGTTTAGTTTAATTATGTTGCTCATTAGTTGAACCTTGTTTACATGACAGATCCAATGACATAACGACAAGTGTCAACTAAAGGTAAGGCCAGTAGATACAAACTAGTACAAGTATACATAATGGATATATCATCACATTCGTCGGTAATTGCATTTGGTAAGGCATACATTTAAAAGAAGGAAATAATGCGGTATAAATAAGTAATTTTAGAGAAGACAATCAAACACATAAAAATATAAAATATATTCCATCAACCTGTTTAACCAAAAATATAGATGTTGGTTCAACCAATTAGATGTAAATAATAAAGAGTCAATCTTAGCTAATAATATTCAAAAAATAAGGTTATCGGTTTTATGACAGATAATATGTATATTGACTAAATGACAATGAATGTGAGCATAAACAACAATATTCAATGATCCAAAAAGATGGAAGATAGCATCAAATAGTAGTAAATGTGATTCATGTGAGTCACCCTGTCACGACCCCAGTTCACCCTCCATGAACATGTCGTGATGGCACCTAGTTCCTACAACTAGGTAAGCCTAATATTACGGAATAACAAATTAACATTTGCGGAATAATTAATTAAAGCTGAACATACGGAAATAACAACTGTATATAAGGCCACTCGGCCTATACAACTCAAAATTATGCGGAAGTCTACAACTAAATCCCAAAACCCGAAAACTCACGGGAACCACAGGCTAACAGAAACATAGTACGCTGCTCTAACTCCACAATGTCTAAACAACTGAGAGACAAGGGATAAACTAAATACTAAAGCTGGAACAGAATAGAGACTCCTGGTCTGCGGACGCGGCAGATATACCTCGAAGTCTCCGTGTATCTCCTCGCCTAAAGGATAGTGCGCTTGAGAAGAGGTACCTGGATCTGCACATGAAAAACAAGCGCAGGAAGGGCATGAGTACACCACTGCGGTACTCAGTAAGTGCCAAGCCTAACCTCGGTTGGGTAGTGACGAGGAAGGTCAGGGCCCTACTGAGATAAAACAAAATAAATGATAAGATAACGGAAACAGTTTAAATAAAGTCTACAGCGAGAATCTAAACCAGATAAATAAGGAAGAACAGTAGTAGAAAGCAAAGGTAGCAATACAAGGTATACTGCTCTCAACAAGGAATAATAGCCGGGGATCTCTTGGTATCCCGAGGATCTCTTGGTATCCTCATCATATGCACCAGCGATCTCTTGGTATCCCGAGTATCTCTTGGTATCCTCATCATATAGACTGGGGATCTCTTGGTATCCCGAGGATCTCTTGGTATCCTCAATAAGTAAGCCGGTGATATCTTGGTATCCCAATATATATAGAAATACATGTGCCAGGGATCTCTTGGTATCCCGCACCCTCAATTCAGAATATATCAAGTACAGGGGGATCTCCCGGGAAGCCGTCCCGTAGTCCCAAATTAAACACACAACAACAACAACTCATAATCTCAGAATATATGCTAAAATCAATACAAGTAATAGAAATTTCTAGCCTAACATGCTTCACAGAGTACCAATAGTACAGTTAAACAATTAAGCAAGTAAGTCAGCTGAACATGCTTCTCTAAGCTAGCACAGGTTTAAACTTACAGTCTAGAATGAACAAGTAAACAGGAAAACTCAATTTAAATACTTCAAGTAGAAACGGGTTTACAACAATTAGCTCAAGTACGCGCTCGTCACCTCACGTACGAGGCATTCAAATATTCAATGATCATGTCCTAAGGGGGAATGTCCCCCACACAAGGTTAGACAAGCCACTTACCTCGAACCAACTCAATATCAACTAGAAACCATGCTCTTGCCAACCGACTCCAAATGGCTCAAATCCATTCAATTCAATTACACATTGTAAATAACATCGCAAACACCTGGTTTTGCTATTAAACTCAAAGCTACAGCGTAAAATTAGGTGAAATGACCAAAATGCCCTTCAGGCCAATGCCTCGGAATCAAATAATCTTCACATTTTCAGAACCCTCATACTCTCACGAGTCTAACCATATAAAAATCTCCCAAATCGGAGGTCAAATGCTCACTCAAAACCCAAAAGTTTGGCCTAAGAAGTTTTAACCAAATTCCTCAAATTTTAGTCCCAAATTCGAATTTTTAATGATGAATTTAACTACAAAATGATGAAATATAACTAGAAGAGATTAAGGAAACGTTACCCAATAATCTTCTCTTCAAAACCCACTCAAAATCGCCCTCTCCCGAGCTCTCAATTGATTTTTCCAACTTTTGAAACTCAACCCTCGAAATCCCCTTTTCTGAACAGGTGTTTCCGCTTCTGCGGACAAGGGACCGCATCTGCGGTCCCGCTTATGCGGAACAAATGCCGCTTCTGCTCCTATTAACTAAAATCCAGGGGTTCCGCTTCTGCGGTCTTAAACCGCACCTGCGGTGGCCGCTTCTGCGAAATACTTACCGCTTCTGCGGTTTCTCACAAATGACCCAGGGCCGCATCTGCGTTAGAAGTCTCGCAGGTGCGTAACCGCATCTGCGGTTAAATCTTCCGCACCTGCGGTAAGCTGTGGGAGCCTAATTTCCGCTCCTGCGTTCGGATGGCCGCTTATGCGGCTCCGCTTCTGCGGTTCCCAAGCCGCAGAAGCGAAAATACCAGAAGAGAGAAAAACCAGCTGCTGCAACACTTCAAAAATTCTTCCGTTAACCACCCGAAATCATCCCGAGGCCCCCGGGACCTCAACCAAAAGCACCAATAACACCTAATACCTCATTCAAACTTGTACCAATCCCTAAACCACCTAAAACAACGCCGGAAACTCGATAAATTCAAGGATTTGAGCCTAAGAACTTCAAATTCCATCAAAATACATTTTCGATAAAAAACCCAACCAAAACACGTTCGAATGACCTGAAATTTTGCACACACATCCCAAATGACACGACGGAGCTACAGCAACTTCCGTAATTCCATTCCGGCCCTCTGATAAAAAATTCACTATCGGACCGAAAACTTCAAAAATTCAACCTTCGGCATTTCAAGCCTAAATGAGCTACGGACTTCCAAAATACATTCCGAACACGCTCCCAACCCCGAAATCACCTAACGGAGCTAACGGGACCATCGGATTTCTATTTCGAGATCGTCTTCACACTGCTCTAACTACGGACCACTTTTCCACACTTAAGCTCTCATTTAGGGACTAAGTGTCCCAAAACTCTCCGAAACTCAACACCGAACGTCCCGGCAAACCAAAATAGCAGAATGAACTTATGGGATGCAGTTAATGGGGGGATCGGGGCGTAAATTCTTAAGACGACCGGCCGGGTCGTCACACACCCGAAAAGCGGTGAAATCTGTGAATATTCTTCCTGAAAATTAAGAATGATTGATGAGCATAATTAAGACACTCTGGTTGTTCTTGGATCGGGTGGAAAAGCTAGACATGAATCTTAGTGAAAAGGTTGTTTTTGTATGCTTGTAATATGATCAGATTCTCTAAGTCAATATGTTTTCTCACAAAAAATATCTCAAAGGTCGAATAACTTCTTTTATTGAATAGACATCTGCTTCTTGGTCCTTTCGATTCGTTACAAGCATGGACCTTAACTTACCGAACTGGCTTAGTAAAGTAGAAATCATTAGCTGTCACCCCAGAGTTTTTACTTGATCCAGGATATGTGATGTATATGCCATTCCGAAGTGATCTATGTCCCCATCATTATGTCTCGTTCTATATATAGGGAACATATTCCTAGAAACCCACATGTGCAGAGAATGTCCACTAGAATATTGTCTTTAGTGTTCTATCTTGAAACTAGCCATTATAACTCTGTCTAGGATGCTCGACCTCGACCTTGATCCTTGCTGACTCTTCGACCGCGACCTCCATCATTCCTGGAATCACTTCAACCTTGGGCAGGTCTTCTTCAAAGTCGTATTGGTGACACATGGCGGTCTACGGATTCCTCCATAGTGTTAACATGGTTTGATCATTGACAAAGTGAATGTATGGTTCATGCCATAAAAGTGCAATCATATGACAAATGATAAAATTATTATTATTATTATTATTATTATTATTATTATTATTATTATTATTATTATTATTATTATTATTATTATTATCTACCAACTCCATGGTACGCAGCTAGTGGAGCACTAAGCAAATCTTGATTTTACTCAATAATGTTGTGTGCCTTCTCTACAAATATACCAATTTTTTAAGGGTTTAATTTCTTTGAACCATTTTTTTTTCTATTGAAAATCTTGGTGTTTGTTAGTACTTAGTACTAAATTACATTGGCTAGCTGTGTATACAAGTCTTGCGGAAGTGACCGGATTTTTGTTTGTTTATTTGTTTGAAACTGTTCTAGTTTAGGTATAGAAGAGAAGTTATTAGTTTTGGTTGAAAAATGATTTCCTTACTATTAGTTGAATTTGGTTTAATTATGTTGCTCATTAGTTGAACCTTGTTTACATGACAGATCCAATCAGAGGTGGATCCAGGATTTAAATACTTCGGGTGCCAAATTTTTTTAACCTAGTCATATTACAATTTACATTGTCTAAATTGGGCATAAATTTAATCGGTTTGTTCTATTTGGATTTTTGTTCGGGTTATTCATCTTTGGAGTTAATATAAACAAATTGATCGATCAAAAAGATTAAGTAACAATTATGATAACTTGGAAAAAAGCATAAAAATTCAACTGGATTATGCATTTTGTACAAGAAAAAGGCTCGTTATCACTTTATATTTAGATACCTAAGGCAAAAAATTATACTAATAAGCACTCTAAACATTAAATAAGTTTAGGGACATTTTTCAATTTATATTTTTTATGAAAATTAACTCACTCGATATTGCATATAATTGTCCTACTTTAGAGCAATCTAACAACAAAATAAACTTTCATTATTGATTAAAGTAATAACTTATTCAAGGATTTTTATTTTATTTTTTTGTTTTGGTTTCTGCAAATAGATTACCAAAGTTGTGGTCCTGGAGAAAATAATTAATTTTTCTTTATCTATTGATAAATCACGGAGGAGTTAGGAAAGTGCAACAATGGGGATTTTTTTGAATAGATTTGTGACAGATTTTTTTTTATATTTTCTGTTAAATGTTTAAAGAAAAAAAAAGAGAAAAGAAATTTTAAAATAAACTAATAAGATCAAAGAAAAGGTCAATAGAACCTACTAATAAACAAAAAAGAGCAATTAAATAAAGAGAAAGAAGAAGTAAAGGATCCTCATTGTCTTAAATGCACCAAACAAAATCTTTTAATTGAGTTAGACCCCACCACTGGGGTGTTAATGGCAGTCCTTGCCAGTGGCACCTTAAAACTTTTTGTTATTGAGGATGCCACTTAAATTAGTTGTATACATTCCTTCTATATATACATGTATGTATACATATTATTGCATAGTCTCGGTCAAAGCTTGTGGGTGGCGTACCACCACGTCCCTTACACCGTTACACGTAGATCCGCCCCTGGATCCAATGACATAACAACAAGTGTCAACTAAAGGTAAGGCCAATAGATACAAACTAGTACTAGTTGTACATAATGGATATATCGACACATCCGTCGGTAATTGCATTTGGTAAGGTATACATCTAAAGAAGGAAATAATGCGGTAAAAATAAGTAATTTTAGAGAAGACAATCAAACACTTAAAAATATAAAATATATTCCATCAACCTGTTTAACCAAAAATATAGATGTTGATTCAACCAATTAAATATAAATAATAAAGAATCAATCTTAGCTAATAATATTCAAAAAATAAGTTTATCGGTTTTATGACAGATAATATGTATATTGACTGAATGACAATGAATGTGAGCATTAATTAACAATATTCAATGATCAAAAAAGATGGAAGATAGCATTAAATAGTAGTAAATGTGATTCAAGTAAATAGAAGCATGTGAGTCACCCGAAAAGCGGTGAGATCTGTGAATATTCTTCCTGACAATTAAGAATGATTGATGAGCCTTAAGACACTCTGGTTGTTCTTGTATCGGGTGGAAAAGCTAGACATGAATCTTAGTGAAAATGTTGTTTTTGTATGCTTGTAATATGATCAGATTTTCTCTATAAAGTCAATATGTTTTCTTACAAAAAATATCTCATGTCCCCTATCATTGTGTCTCTTTCTATATATAGGGAACATATTCCTAGAAATCCTAATAGAACACGTGCAGAGAATATCCATTAGAATATTCTCTTTAGTGTTCTATCTTGAAACTAGCCATTATAACTCTATCTAGATGCTCGACCTCGACCTTGATCCTAGCTAACTCTTCGTCCACGACCTCCATCATTCCTGGAATCACTTCGACCTTGGGCAGGTCTTCTTCGAAGTCGTATTGGTATACATAGCAGTCTATAGATGCCTCCTTAGTGTTAACATGATTTGATCATATTAGAGATAATTTTCGACCCACACAAAACCAAAGGCTCAAACCATGAAATTTCTTTTCATCAAACATTTTCTAGACTGATGAACATGTCGGATTACCCAATTAGATTTCTAGCTTTGAAAATAAATAAAAAAATTGGCAGGGAGTATTTTCCCCTATTTTTTAATCTTACACGGCTCGAATTTAAATTAATCGAAACTTCAAAATGGATACTGAGCACTCTAGATGGAAAAAAGAAAAACCACGGACTCTTCTTAACTAAATACTTATTATTTTAATTACTTTTAAAAATAATAGCCGATAAAATATATTTTTTGTATATATATGTATTAATATACAAACAAATATACATATTTTATATGCTTTTTGGCTAGAAAATGCAATTAGTTTTGGCCGAGCGATCTTTTTTATATTTTGTCCTAAGAAAAAAAAATATGTATTTTTAGCCGTTCCTAAAAATAATAACCGATAATATATATATATATATATATATATATGCAAAAATAAAATATTTTTTATATATATATTTTTTGTTAGAAAATGCAATTAATTTTGGCGGAATAACCAATTTTGTATTTTTCTTAATAAGAAACTAGAAGAGCGCGTGTTGGTGGCTCAAAACCTTCTTGTTCGCATAATGTGCAGCCATAACCTGGCTAAAGTAAAAATGTCAACTGGACAATAGCAAAGACAAGATAAGAACAGGAAAATTGAACCAGCTACTCTACACAAATAAATGCAAATATACTTATAGTCAAAATTAGTGGTTTAGACCAGAGCGCATTTATGGCTTTTGGTCATTATATTTACTTTCCTTTTACCCAAAAAGAGATTTACTACATTTTATTCTCCATCTCGAATTGAATATTTGACTTCAGTTTTTGTATTTTTTTAAAAGTTGGACTGCATCTTTTGATTTTCCATAAACCAAATGTTTGTTATCTAGACTTAGAGCCTATTTGGAAAGTCATAGGGGAATTGGATTTGGATGTAATTGGATGTAATTACACACTTTGACATGTTTGTTTGACCAAGTAATTACTTGATGAGTAAAGAATTAGGTGTAATTGGGAGGGAGTAAACATTCTCCAATTCTCAAGGGAGGGTAAAGAATTGGGTGTAATTACACGATGTAATTACAAGGCAACCTTTTTGTATACGGTCGAAATCAGGTATGCCCGATTTCCCGGGCTCGAGGGGTCGACATAAGCCCGAGTTCAGGCAAGGTCGAGTTCAAGCTTGATGGACCAGACTCGAGCTCGAAGATAGAGTGCAATGTCCGAGGATCAAAGTGCGAAGAGTATCAAAGTCGAGTGTGCTCAACCCCGAGATAATGCCGTTACAGATTTGTAACAGAATGGGCAAGATTCCCTCCACGTCCCCAAAATCATGGCGTAAATCCCAGAATAGATTTGTACGAATCCGTACTAGGCGGTTAGACAGCTGTCCCAATAAGATTCTTTACTGTAAATGAAAATATACCTTATTTAGGATTCCCCTATTATATAAAAAGGACCCCAATCATTTGTAAACATCATCTAATCATTGAAAAAGAATATACTCTCTTATTTTTCTTGCTCGTTGTTCTTCAGAATTTTCCTTTAGCTTTATTATTCTTATTTCACTGTTCTTGATCCATCTCGAGGTCACTGGGCTCGAGGTTGATACCGCTTAGTAAAACTGGTTTGATTCACTCATTTCTTTTCATTTATACTTTATACTTCTTGATTATTAATTGGTATTGAATTAAATCACATATCTTTAAAATCACAAATCAAATTTAATTGTTACTCGTATTTTCGAGGTAAACAGTTTGGCACCCACCGTCGAGCTAAAGATAATAGTGATTATTTCATTACTGATTCCCATAACAACGTTATTTTTACACTTTTTCTTGTCAAGAATTTTTTGATTCTCAGGATTAAACATGTCAAACTTGCAAAACGCACCTGTTCATGACAACGAAGGTCTTGGATTTCATGGGGAAAACAACAATGTAGGGGGTCGGTGTACCACCGATAAATCCTGGGGAAGTGCCAAATGTGGAACCAATTGATGTTAGTTCGCACATTGCTTTGAATGCAGATTAGGCGCAGACCTCAGAGGAAGTGTACGTAGGGAGGCTTGATCTGGGGGCCAAGGAACACAAGGTATAGGAGATGGGGGAGTCAGTCTCCAAGTTATATTCGAGATGCTGCAAGCTCAGCAGATTGCCATTGCTCAACTTCAAAGTCAGAATAAAACTCCGAGTATAGCCGAACCAGAAAACACTCGACGTGCTGAACCGGCGCCAGAGAGGTCAAACGCAAAATGGCTCGGGGACTGGCCCCACCATTATGAGAATGCTCGAAGAGCTCACCAAGAGGATCGAGTCCGGGGAAAAGAAGATTGAAGACAATGACAAAAAGGTTGAGACTTATAACTCCCGTGTTGACCAAATACCGGGGGCACCCCCCGGTCTTGAAAGGTTTAGATGCATAAAAGTTCATACAAAAACCATTTCCCCAGAGTGCGGCTCCGATGCCCATTCCAAAAAATTTTGCATGCCTGATATACCCAAATATAACGGGACAACCAACCCTAATGAGCATATTACCTCATATACTTGCAGGATTAAAGGAAACGTCCTGAATGATGATGAGATCGAGTCAGTGTTGTTGAAAAAATTTGGGGAAACTTTGTCGAAAGGAGCCATGATTTGGTACCACAACTTGCCCCCGAACTCTATCGATTCGTTTGCTATGTTAGCAAACGCCTTCGTGAAAGCACACGCCGGGGCCATAAAGGTGGCAACGAGGAAATCGGACACTTTTAAGATAAAACAGAGGAACGACGAGATGTTAAGGGAGTTCGTGTCCAGGTTTCAGATGGAGCAAATGGAATTACCACCGGTCTCGGATGACTGGGCTGTGCAAGCTTTTATGCAGGGTTTGAATGAAAGGAGTTCGATTGCGTTTCGACAATTAAAGCAGAATCTGATTGAGTATCCAGCTTGACGTGGTCAGACGTGCATAATCGTTATCAATCAAAGATCAGGGTCGAGGACGACCAGCTTTGAGCCCTCGCGGGTTTAGTTCATCCTAATAGATTGGTAGCCAAGCCCCCGAGGGATACAGACAGGGAATCGAGGTCAAACAAGGAACGTTATCAGCCGTATGTCGACCGGAGAAACAGCGGCTCGGGTCGTAACGCTCCTAGGAACGATCGAAGAAATGATCGAGGTCAAAGCTCTCGGGTACTCATGAGTAAGAATGGATTCGATAAACATACCGTCCCTGCGGAGGCACCTCGATTGTCGGAGTATAATTTCAGTGTAGACGCATCAGGGATCGTGTCAGCTATTGGAAGAATCAAAGACACCAGATGGCCCAGGCCTATACAAACCGATCCTTCTCAATGGAATCCAAACTTGATGTGTAAGTATCATGGCACACATGGTCATAGAACCGAAGACTGCAGGCAGCTAAGGGAGGAGGTAGCTCGGTTGTTCAACGAGGGTCACCTTCGAGAATTTCTCAGTGATCGAGCCAAGAACCACTTCAGGGAGAGAGATGCAAGCAGGAAAAATGAACAAGAAGAACCACAACATGTAATCCACATGATCGTTGGCAGTGTAGATGTCCCACAAGGACCTGTATTCAAACGCACCTAGGTGTCGATCACCAGAGAAAAACAGACTCGGAGCTATGTGCCCGAGGACATCCTATCATTCTATGACGAGGAAGCGAAAGGCATATCTCAGCGCACAATGACGCCCTGGTAATTTCTATTCTTTTAAATAAAATTCAAAGTTAAACGTGTTCTAGTGGATCCAGGTAGCTCAGCAAACATAATTAGATCGAGGGTCGTAGAACAGCTCGGCCTACAAGATCAGATTGTACCAGCATCCCGGGTCCTAAATGGCTTCAACATGGCAAGCGAAACAACAAAGGGGGAGATAATCCTACCAGTAAACGTGGCTGGGACCATACAAGATACGAAATTCCATATCATCGAAGGCGACATGAGGTATAAGGTACTCCTCGGGAGACCATGGATACACAACATGAGGGCAGTACCTTCAACTCTTCATCAGATGATGAAGTTCCCAACGGAGGATGGAGTGAAAACGGTTTACGGATAGCAACACGCTGCAAAGGAAATGTTTGAAGTCGATGCAGTGACGCCGATACCAGAGCCTTCGACCTCGGAAAGTCAAACACCAAAGTTAAGCAAGCGGCTGAATAGCAATCACCGCCTCCGAACTCGACGGAGTCGGAGCAACAGGTAATCGAAGACGAAAAAGAGAATTTCTTTACTCCTTGAACTTCTGTCGTTCCCGAAAAGTCTGATGCAACCAAGTCAACGGTCGAGGAACTGGAGCAGGTCATACTGATCGAATACATGCCCGAGAGAAAGGTATACCTGGTAACGTGATTAACCCCCAAACTCAGGAAAAAACTCATTCAATTTCTTATTGATAATATGGATTGCTTTTCTTGGTCCCATTTAGATATGGTAGGGATTCCACCAGAAATAACAACACACCGGTTAAGCCTCGACCCCAGGTTCAAACCAGTAAAATAAAAAAGGAGGCCCCAGTCCGAGGTGAAGCATGCATTCATAAAGGACGAGGTAACCATACTTCTTAAAATAGGGTCTATTCGGGAGGTAAAATACCCCGAATGGTTAGCCAACGTAGTTGTAGTTCCTAAAAAAGGAAACAAACTTAGAATGTGCGTAGACTACAAGGATTTAAACAAAGCATGCCCAAAAGACCCTTTCCCACTGCCCAACATTGATCGTATGATCGATGCCACGGCCAGCCACGAGATCCTAACTTTTCTCGACACTTACTCCGAGTACAACCAAATTTAGATGAACCCGGAGGACCAGGAAAAGACCTCGTTTATCACTAAATTTGGAACTTATTGTTATAACGTAATGCCCTTCGGGTTAGAAAATGCAGGAGCTAGATACCAACGACTAACAAAATAGATGAGGAACAAATAGGTAAATCGATGGAAGTTTACATTGATGATATGTTGGTTAAGTCCCTGCGCAGAGGACCATTTAACTCATTTGCAGGAAACATTCAAAATCTTGAGGAAGTACAACATGAAGCTTAGCCCAGAAAAATGTGCCTTCGGAGTCGGCTCGGGTAAATTCCTCGGCTTCATGTTGTCGAATCGGGGTATCGAAATCAACCCCGACAAGATCAAGGCTATCGAGGATGTTACGGTCGTGGATAGTGTGAAGGCCACGCAAAGGCTAATAGGACGAATAGCTACCTTGGGTCGGTTCATTTCGAGGTCATCAGATCGAAGTCATGGGTTCTTTTCCTTGCTCAAAAAGAAAAAGGATTTCGCATGGATCCCAGAATGCCAACAAGCTTTGGAAGAATTGAAGCGATACCTATCGAGCCCGCCTTTGCTTCATACCCTGAAGGTTGATGAAAAGCTTTACCTATATTTGTCAGTATCCGAGATAGCGGTAAGTGGGGTACTAGTTCGAGAAGAGAAAGGTACGGAATTCCCTGTTTATTATGTAAGCCGAACTCTAGGAGATGCTGAAACTAGATACCCTCACTTAGAAAACTTAGCACTTGCATTGATAAGCACATCTAGAAAGCTAAAGGCATATTTTCAGTGTCATCCCATATGTGTATTAACCACTTACCCCCTTCAAAATGTTTTGCATAAGCCCGAGATATCGGGCCGGTTGGCCAAATGGGCCATCGACTTAGCGGGTACAATATCGAATATCAACCCCGAACGGCCATCAAGTCTCAAATCCTAGATGATTTCATGTCCAATTTTACGTCGACCCTCATACCCGAAGTAGAGAAAGAACTCCTGCTAAGATTGGGTACATCATCGGGGGTATGGACCCTTTTCATGGACGGTGCCTCGAATGTGAAAGGGTCCGGGCTTGGCATTGTCTTGAAACCACCTACAGGTAGTACCATTAGTAAATCTATCAAAACTTCTAGTTTGACTAATAATGAGGCCGTATGAGGCCATGATTGCAGGTCTCGAACTAGCTAAGAGCTTGGGGGCAGAAGTCATTGAAGCCAAGTGCGATTCATTGTTGGTGGTAAACCAAGTAAACAAAAGTTTTGAAAGTCCGAGAGGATAGGATACAAGGGTAATTGGATAAGCTACAGGTAACTTTGCACGGCTTCAAGGAGTGGACTCTGGATCATGTGCCTCGAGAACAATTAGCGAGGCCGATGCACTTGCTAACTTGGCATCCTCGGTTGAAGAAGATGATATCGTCCCGGGGACTGTCGTCCAATCAAGGTCTATGGTTGAAGAGGGTCATGCCGAGATAAATTCTACAAGTTTGACTTGGGATTGGAGGAATAAATATGTCGATTATTTAAAAAATGGAAAACTCCCATCGGACCACAAAGAATCGAGGGCCCTACGAACCAAGGCTGTAGGTTCGCATTAGATAAAGAAGAAGATGGAACATTGTACAGGAGAACGTTCGATGGACCATTAGCGGTATGTTTAGGGCCGGGGGACACCGATTATGTTCTACGAGAAATCCACGAAGGTACTTGTGGGAATCACTCCGGCGCCGAGTCTTTGGTTCGCAAAATTACTAGATCAGGGTATTACTAGGACAGCATGGAGAAAGATACTAAGGAGTTTGTCAAAAAATGTGATAAGTGCCAACGGTTTGCACCGATGATCCATCAGCCCGGAGAACAACTCCACTCGATGCTATCCCCGTGGCCTTTCATGAAATGGGGAATGGACATAGTCGGCCCTCTACCAACGGCCCCACCTAAGGCCAAATTTATTTTGTTTATGACTGATTATTTTTCTAAATGGGTGGAAGCACAGGCCTTCGAGAAGGTTAGAGAAAAGGAAGTTATTGACTTCATCTGGGATCACATCATATGTCGATTCGGGATGCCCGCCGAGATTGTATGTGACAATGGAAAGCAATTCGTCGGCAACAAGGTGACGGAGTTCCTCGAAGCGTACAAAATAAAGGGGATCTTATCAACACCATATCACCCGACCGGGAATGGACATGCCGAGTCAACAAACAAAACTATCATCCAAAACTTAAAGAAAAGATTGGACGATGCAAATGGAAAATGGAGAGAAGTTCTACCCGAGGTCCTTTAGGCATATCGAAGAACATCGAAGTCTAGCACGGGGGCTACTCTGTTTTCTCTGGTATATGGCTCCGAGGCCCTTATCCCTGTCGAGGTCGGAGAACCCAGCGCCAGGTTTTGACATGCATCGGATGAGTCAAATCACGAGGCTTTGAATACTAGCCTCGAGCTACTTGATGAAAAACGAGAGGCAACACTTGTTCGGATGGCCGCGCAGAAGCAAAGAATCGAGAGATACTACAATAGAAGGACCAACCTTCGATATTTTGGAATCGGGGACTTAGTTCTATGGAAAGTTACCCTCAATACTCGAGACTTGAATGAAGGGAAACTAGGCCCAAATTGGGAAGGACCGTACCGAGTCCTTGGAGTTGTCGGTAAAGGATCTTACAAACTTAGTACTATGGAAGGTGAACAACTGCCAAACAATTGGAACGTATCGCTACTCAAATGATACTATTGCTAAGGTATGACTTTCTCTTTTTGTCCATTTGAATTTGAAACCAATCTGTTTCAGGTGATCGATCGAAGATATCGAAGACACCTTTCTACACGAAGGCCTTAGGTTTTAAAGCACGCGTTGCACTCTTTTCC
The DNA here is from genome assembly GCF_001879085.1 of Nicotiana attenuata. Taxonomy (NCBI): domain Eukaryota; kingdom Viridiplantae; phylum Streptophyta; class Magnoliopsida; order Solanales; family Solanaceae; genus Nicotiana; species Nicotiana attenuata. The sequence continues at coordinate 103,529 of NW_017671646.1, read as the reverse complement.
CCTTAGATCGGATTTTGTCCCAAATGGGTTTTACCAGCGAGGTTTTTAATAAGGCAACAAGTATGTGCTACCTAAGGAGAACTCAACATCCAAGGCTTCTTTTCAAGCAACCTCGAATACTTGGTGGCATCACCCTCGGAGGTTATATTTTTGAGGAAAATACTTCACGCCAAAGAGGGCCTCGATAGGAGAACTTTGTAATGGGCCAAACGGTCAGATGAACCGTGTCCATGTAGAATAGTCGAGCCCCGACGGCAAAACATGTACGCATGTATCAATTATTCTAAGAAGCTTTCTTTCTATATCAAAACACTTTGTGTCTCAAAGAAGTCTACTATTATACGGGCTTCATACTTATAATTCTACGGGAAACGGCTCAAGAGCCAGAACGCTAATGCACCACGAATACTCGGGGACTGTCATCGACAGTCAACACATCCGAGTCATCAAAAACTCGAACTCATAAGACCTCAAAGAGGTATCCCCTCGATATAAAGGCCAAGGCCATCATACTCGGGGACTAACCTTTCGAACAAGTTCGAAAGGTTATCGGGAACAAGTCCAAAAGACATACCCGAAGGCTACAGCCATATCAAAGGATACGGCCATATTAAAGACTACGGTCATATAAAAAGGCTACGGCCGAAATAATGCGGCTCAGAGACGTCCGGCTTCCACCATAAAATTAAAGGCCTTTAAACACTTTCAAAAACCGGTTAAATCAGGCTACCCTCGGCAAAAGCAAATGATAAAGGGCTTCGATAAAATAAGCCCTCGAATAATTTAAATGCTTCGATAACATCAACCTTCGAATAAACCTCAAGAGGTATTCGATTATTGTTACACAAACGAATTACACATGAGGTTCCAATCGATCGAACCTTTGAAAAACCCAACGGGTACAAAAAATACATGCTAAGGCATAGAAAATTTTTTACTAAGTCTTTTGGCCGAAAGGATGGAAATATTATAGCCGCTTTAGAGGCCGTATTGGCCCAATTTAAAGAGCCTAAGGGTCGAAGCATGCGGAGTTCGAGACCTTACTCTCACTCAACTCGGACTCAAGAGTCTCATCATCCCGAGCTCGCGTCAAATCGACTTAAGCTTAGCTCGAGGATTAACAAAAACCATAAGAGGTATTCTATTATAAAGATTGCCCATTGATCAATAAAAAATCTAAGGGTTTATTATATTCCGAGTCCAAGCCAATATTCGGACTGATCATTAGAGTTATAACATCAAATTTTTTCAAATGAAAACGAAATGGAATTCAACACAAATCGAAGGTGAAGCAAAGAGGTTCTTTATATTTATAAAAGATGTTTACAAAAGATATTTACAATACCCACGAGGGGCCCTTGCACAAAAACACAAAAACAAAATAAAGGAACCTAATCTACTTCGGGGCCACATCCTCGAGAACTACATCTCTGGAAGCCACATCCTCGGGAGCTGCGTCTTCGGGAACCTCCTCCTCGGAAACTTCATCTTCATCTCCTCCGCTCTCGGAGCCACTAGCAGAATCCTCGTCATCAGAGAGCAAAGCGGTAGCCTCTTCCTCCAAAGTCTTTTCTTTTTCAATGTCGCCTGAGAGGTCGAAGACACGAGCGTGCACCTCCTCGAGGGTTTCTCTCCGGGACTGTCGCCTGGCATTGTCGAGAGCACATGATAACCTAACTTCGGCCGCAGTGGAGATCTCCTATGCCCGAATGTTAGCGGCTTCAGCATCAGCTCGGTACGAAGACACAAACGCCTCTGCATCAGATTTGGCCTTTGCAAGCTCTGCAGCAGATTTAGCTTCGAGCTCCTCGATTTTGCGGCTTCGAGCCAGGATTTCCTCCTTTACACTTTGAAGCCGGCGTTCAATTGAAGTCAGCATCTCCTGAAGAGTATCTTTCTCGGAGGCGAGACGGTCCATACATTGTTTCCATCCCAGGGTCTCGGCATCCTTCATCTTGAGCTCCTCTCGATGCTGCTCCACCAGCTCGCCCTTCTGCTGGGCCTGCAAAGTTGAAGTGTTAGTGACCTAATTGGATAAATGCATATCAAATCCTCAAAGGGTATATTACCTTTTCAATAAGCTCGGTCTGTTCGCGATGAGCCTTCGCCAACTCAACTCGGAGATCCATGACCTCCTCCTCTTTCTGTACATAAAGGCGCTTAAGGCCATCCCTCTCTTCCACGAGCTTCTTGAGCTCGGCCTCACATCGAGCAAGCTCAGTTCAAGACTTGGAAAAAGCTTCTCGATGGAGCGTCACAGCCTTAACAAAAGGGAAAATTTAGACTCGAAACGACAAGGATAAAGCGCAGGCACAATTTTAAGGGCAGAAACTTACTTTTTTGAAAAGCCGCTGGCCTCATCAAAAATAAATAAAGCATCTGGGTCGGGACCACCTTCGACCCCTGCAAGACACTCTCGAAAGATATCATTCCCTTCGTGGCTCGTTCCTACGTCGGGAGTTCTCATGTTCCGGGCATCTCGGAATTGCCCCTCGGAGAACTCAGGACCAGGCGGCGATTCATCCATATTGATTATCCCAAGTGATCCACTAGGGACATTCTCTTCTCTTCAGAGGGCCTCGGAATTGGGCTCCTCGGTCTCTCCCTCCAAATGACCTCCAAGACGAGGTGCTCTTTTGTTGCCCGATAGCTCGGGGACTTTGCTCGAACTCCCCTTCGAGATTTCCTCAGTTCGAGAATGAACCGCATCAGCCACCATCGGTTCAGCGGTCTTCGAAGCATCTGCGTTTCCTCTTTTCTGAACTACCAATAGGCAGTCGTTATCTTCCCCGTCTTCATCCTCATCCCGAAGGCGTTGGGCCGTTTTTGGAGACAGGGCCATGGTATCGGCCTTAGGCTCTCGAACCTTGCTTTTCTTTGGCTTCGGGGAATTTGCAGGTGACCCCCTCTTTCTTTTCTTTTCCTTGGAGGGCTTTGGGATTTCTTCTTCACCGGGCGGGGGCGGCCGCGTAGCAACGGTGTCTCCGAGGCTCGCATAAAGATAAAGTAAGTATTTCACTAAGAAACATAAGAATGCAAACAAGAGAACTTACCATGGTTTTTAGCCTCCCATCGGCCCTTGGCCAGGTCACGCCAGCTGCGTTCCACGTATGAAGAAGTGGAGGCTAGTTGTCGTACCCAACCTTTGAGGTCTGGGACCGCACCAGGAAACCAAGCAACAACTACATCATCAGAAAGGGATTAGGTCGAGAAGAGGATGAGGTCGAGAGAAAATAGGGAAAGCAGAAATTAAAGTCACTATCGATAAACCTGTACTTACATTTCATGTTCCATTCCTCGGGAAATGGCATCCTCTCAGAAGGAATCAGGTCGGAGGTCCTAATTCGAACAAACCGGCTCATCTATCCTCGGTCCTTGTCCTCATCGATGCTAGAGAAGAGAGATTTCGTAGATCGGCGTTGCAGCTTTATCAGACCACCTCGATAAAGGCGAGGGCTGTATAGCCTGATCAGGTGGTCGAGGGTGAAAGGCATCCCCTCGACCAAGCTCGAGAAGTATCTAATTAGGTTAACAATACGCCAGAATGAAGGGTAGATCTGGCCAAGCGTCACCTGGTATTGTTGGCGAAAATCAAGAATCACTGGGTCTGTGGGACCCAGAGCTGGATTTATAGGACCCAACGTGAATGGGTAGGTATACATGCTTAAGTACCCTGCCTTATGTGTAGTGATGTCCTCTTCAGGGGAAGGGATCACTACATCTTTGTTCTTCTAGTTGCAGTCCTCTTTCACCTGCTCGAGCTCATTTTCGGTTATCAAGCAGATGTATCGAGACATGGGCTCACATCGGCCTGGCGTCGATGCAGGTTTATCGATTTTGAAAAGGGAAGTTAGTTTGCACGAGAATACACTCCTCGATACGAGGTGGCACCACTGCTCTACCTCTGGCCGAACGCGATGATGAAGAAGCTTTTTCTTTCTGAGGGACAGCTTTAGATGTTTTACCCATTGCGTTTGTAAATTCAAGAGAAGAGAAGGAGTGATGCTGCAGTAAGAGCAAAATGAGAGAAGGGTGAACTCAAAGAAGTTGAAGGAGTTAAAGGGATTTTAAGAATGATTTGAGAAGTAAAGTTTGCTAAAATCGTGAAGTTGGCCTCTCTATAAAGGCCGCTTAAACGTGTTGGGGAAGCCAAATAGCCAACCATCAGCCGTAGGGGTGTGCATTCGATTTATCGATTCGATTTTGACCCTTATCGATAATTGCTTATCGATTATCGATTTGTACATATGCTTATCGTTATCGTTTCAATAAGGTTTCGATTTTTTCGATTTCGATTTATCGATTTTTGGGGCATATCGATTCGGTTATCGATTACACCAATAAGAAAATTTGCGGGATTCCACAGAAAGTATACCACTATAAACACGTCTAACTAATATGGACCAAAAGAATCTAAAATAAGACGAACACTGTTTATAACATAAAAATTATTTCAACAAGCACATGCAACGAAACTAAAGTAAGGGATCAAATGTATGCCACCAACACTCCAACGGTATAAAAAAAATACATCATCACGGCTAATTCTATTTTTCATTAATTTGAACTTCATTCCCTTGAGCTTTAAATATGATCATTCCTTAAATGTGGTAGATGAAATAATAGGGTTAGGGACTTAGGGTAAAGGAAAGAGTATAATAGAATAAGGGCAAAAAAAAAAAAGTTAAAAAAAAACTAAAAAAAAAATTTAAAAAGAATTATTTTTTTTTAGTATTTCTTATCGGTTTATCGATAAACCGATAAACAAAAGAGGACAAAATCAAAATCGAAATCGATAACTCGATAAGAAAAATTTCGAAATCGAAATCGATAAATCGATAAACCGATATCGATAAACCGATAACAAATAATCGATTCGATTTACCGATAAAGCGATTCGAATGCACACCCCTATTCAGCCGCCTCCAATTAATGACCTTGGGAACTATGCTGAAACGACTTTTCAATCACTTCAGCTGCTGATATCACGAGGTTGACATCATGATCAATGTATCAGAACATTGAAGATCAAACTGTTTCTTATCGTCTTACTCTAAGAAACGTGGGGAATAACTATATACGGTCGAAATCAGGTATGCCCGATTTCCCGGGCTCGAGGGGTCGCCATAAGCCCGAGTTCAGGCAAGGTCGAGTTCAAGCTCGATGGACCAGACTCGAGCTCGAAGACAGAGTGCAATGTCCGAGGATCAAAGTGCGATGAGTATCAAAGCCGAGTGTGCTCGACCACGAGATAATGCCATTACAGATTTGTAACGGAATGGGCAAGATTCCTGCCATGTCCCCAAAATCATGGCGTAAATCCCGGAATAGATTTGTACGAATCCATACTAGGCGGTTAGACAGTTGTCTCAATAAGATTTTTTACTGTAAATGGAAATGTATCTTATTTAGGATTCCCCTATTATATAAAGGGGACCCCAATCATTTGTAAGCATCATCTAATCATTGAAAAAGAATATACTCTCTTATTTTCCTCGCTCATTGTTCTTCAGAATTGTCCTTTAGCTTTATTATTCTTATTTTACTTTTCTTGATCCATCTCGAGGTCACTGGGCTCGAGGTCGATACCGCTTAGTAACACTGGTTTGATTCACTCATTTCTTTCATTTATACTTCTTGATTATTAATTGGTATTGAACTAAATCACATATCTTTAAAACCACAAATCAAATTTAATTGTTACTCGTATTTTCGAGGTAAACACTTTTTAATTCCTTTTTTCCCTCTCAATATATTTTTTATTTGGGAAGTAAAAAAAGCAGAGCATTCCACTTCTTCCCAACGTGTCTCAGCAACTCCAGGTAAGATATCTCTCTCTATATAAGGATCAAAACAGTGATGTATTGCATAGGGCACATGAACATTGTAAAGAATTTTAATTTGTTATTGAAATTTTCGTTGTTCTCTTTTAAGTTACAATATTATTTATATGAAATATACTAATTATTTTTATGATGTATAATTATTTAATATATTTTCTTAAAAAAATGTATTTGTAATACTTTATAATAAATAATATTTATTATATATATAAATATTTATCACATAGTAAAAATTATTTATATGTTAATCTGAAAAAATATTTATATATCTATCTAGTTACACTTGTACAATCAAACATGATATATGTAATTACACTGTAATTATATCATGACAAACAAACAAACATTGTAATTACTATAGTATATAATTACTTGGCTGTGTAATTATTACCCTAGTAATTACACAGCCAAGTAATTACACGGGGCTTTCCAAACAGACCATTAGAAAAAAGATAAACTTTTGACATATTATTTATTAAGTTGAGAGTTAGTTATAGAGAAATTAACCTTTTTTTTTGGTCTTGAAAGATTAATATTATATAATAAAACTTAAGTACATCGCAGGAGAAACTAGGGTGGCTGTTCTTCGACTGAATACAAAAAAGCATTGCCACACCTTGGTGGATCTAAGTGGGAATCTACTGCCAAATGGTTATTCTGGGTACAAAGTGATACATGAGAGTTTAACAAAAAAGAGTTGTGATCATTTAGTTGGCATAATGTAGTTGGATTAAATAGACGCCGATAGGTTGAGTCTTGCTTATCGTCGAGAAGTATCTTCAACACAAAAACTGGAGCGTCTTCAAAACGAGCGTTGATGGACCACGGTATTCCAAAAGACCATGCTTTGCCATAGCACCCGCCACTTGGTTTTGCTCCCGATATGTATGAGTAACAGGAGGATCATCCAGTTGGTGGAGAACAGATCTGCAATCATTAAGAATATGTGAGTATAAAATGTTACCTACCTTTAGTAAATGTATAACCTCTTTTGCATCAACAGCTACTTCCAAGGGTATGAGTTGGCGCTGGTGTGCTAATCGAAGACCCTGTAGAAGGCCCATTAGCTCCATGTGTAAACTGGTTGTGTGCGTAGAACTACCAGTGTATCCAACAATCCAGTTTCCATTAGAATCACGAATGACTCCTCCATAACCTGCGGCGCCAGTCGTAGTGCACGCAGCACCATCTGAATTGAGTTCATAGATATTCTGATTGGGGGGTGCCCACTGAACATGTATGGGTGTTAAGGTAGGTCTAGATCGTAAAGGTAGGGCACAGTGAAGATATTCAGTAGCTTGATTGATTTATAAAGGAAGTACTTATAGAGTGTTGAGTGTCGCCAAACGTGTTATGGTTTTGTATATTCCAGATATGCCACAAGGAGAATGGTATAAATATGGCAGGAGGGAGTTGTTTGGGGTACTGAGTATGACTTTGGTGAATGAGCTCCTTAAGATATATCAGGGGGTGTGCAGTGACATCTGGCAGGATAGGAGCTCCTTGATGGAGACCTAGTGAAGTCCAAAAGGATGCAACAGAAGCACAAGCAAAGAAAATATGGTGGATCGTTTCTACTTCTCTGTTACAAATTTTACAGATGGGAGACGGAAGTAATTTTAGGTGAGCAAGGTAGGAAGTAGTAGGCAAGCGTTTGTGACAAAATAACCATATAAAGTGGATTATCTTAGGAGGTAATTTCAGTCGCCAAATCCAGCGAAAAGGGTGAGTAGTAGTGCTATTCAAGAGGGATGCATAGCTAGATTTGACAGAGAATAGGCCAGTATTGTTAAGGCCCCAAATTATACGATCATGAGATGATGGAATTGTAGGGAAGTAAGTGCTATATATACGTTGATATACTGTAGCAGGCAGCACGAAAGATAAAGGAGAAAAGTCCCAACAAGAGGGGGTACGATAGGAAGCTATAGTGGCATATTTTCAAATTCTGTTAATGGTCCATGAATAAGGGACCGTAGTGTTAGATTTGCTTGGAGCCAAGGTTCAGTCCAAAACAGAATATGGGAGCCATATGCAGGTTGCCATTGGATACCTCGTTGACAGTGTTGCCATCCATTTTGGATGAACCTCCAAATTCTAGAAGGTTTAGAAACAGGCTTTTGAGAATTTGCATACTTATTGATAAGGAGAGAGGCCCAGAGGAAATTAGGAGATTTAAAAAGTCTCCAGGCCATACTAGCTTGAAGTGCACAATTCTTTGTAGAAAGATTTTGTATGCCCAGTCCCCCTTCATCCTTTGGGGTGATAACATTGTCCCATTTAATTAAGTAAATTTTCTTATGATTGGTAGTTGAACCCCACAGGAAGTTGCGTTCATATTGCTCCATTCTACGGATAACATTTGAAGGAAGAGTGAGAAATTGCATTACATGATTAGGGAGGGTATTAAGGGTAGAAATTAACTTGAATAAATGCTCGACTAAAAAAATAATTAATATATATATATATATATATATATATATATATATATATATATATACTAGATGAGGGAAGGCCCGTATACGGGCCCAACATTGTAGTCTTAAAATTGTTGTTTGTCGGTGCTCAATTAAAATTTTGATAAATAAATCTATCATTGTTATATCCATTTAATAACTGATAGAAAATGATAGTGGGGATCACAATTTACAATTAATTTATTTTAATAATTTACAAAAAATTAAACTATAAATTATAACCTGCTTAAGTTGCTCCAGTTATTAACATAAAAAGACTATATGCTATAATACTCATTTTAACATCAACGTCAAATATAAACATCAAATTGTAATTTTTATTGAATGGTATTATTTTTTCACTATATTTGAATTTTTAATAAGATGATACATTAAAGGTACAAGTGTAATTTATACAAATTTTCTACAATAAAAAACTTACTGATCTATTTGTAAACTAATTTTGAGTACATCCATTTGGTCTTCCAAGTGTTTCAATAGTGGAAACAATCAGCTACCTTATAAAAGTTAAAACGAACAACATCATTCTTTACAATACGAGAAAATTGAAAAAAATGCTTATGATTTTACTTTATGTCTTGTATACAACAAAATCAAGAGAATTTCTTAGTACATTCAACAAAGAGAACTTCCAAGGAAACTTACATCCCTAAAGAGGCAATTTACTACTTCAAACAAAGAGAACCAACTGCACTAAACAAATATTAACATGATATAAATTGTAGTAATTCAATATAGTAGTTCAAATTATATTTTATTATAACTCGTTTAAAATGATGCTACTGTTGATAAGATAATAAATATCTGATAGAAGTCTATATAAATTATAGGGAGTTTTTTTTTTAATTAAGGATATAAGAGAAATGTTTTTATTTTTTCTATAGATTTATCATATGTTAATTTTTATAATGAAATAATATAAAATATTTTAAGATAATTTATAGATTGTTGAAAACTTATCATGGAAGAATGAAGTTCAAACCATATAAAATAAATTTTCACGTCAATTAAGTACATAAGAGATAACACCCTAGAACAGATAAACAAATATCATCACTTAAATTAACTTTTAAGGTTTAAGAAACTATAGTTTTTCAAAATTACTTTTGAATATAAAACTTTTAGGTTTGAAATCGCCTTCGAATATGTGAATACATGAAAACCTTTTAATTTTATTTTTTAAATTGTGTCAAAATAGTATGAGTAAATATGAAAATCTTGTAAATATTTATTTATATTTCTATTTGTTGCTTTATTATTTAAAAATTAAATTTACTTTTTCTGTGAAAACTTTTAGTTGACTAAAACAAAAATTAATAATTTTATCAAATGAGAAAAAACATTCGAAATGAGTATCCGCATGGAGTAACTCTGCAAAAGTAGTCTAATCAACAATTCATTTAAACTTTTAAAGGAGTGTTGTGGTCAAAGAAAATGTGGGGTCCACGTATATTAAGGAGGACACAATTTGCATTTAAGAAATGCAAGCAATACAATAATTTTTTCGAAATGACATATATGCCCTAGGTTGACCATCTTTCCTTTTCTATATAATAGAAATAGATTTATCATATGTTAATTTTTATAATGAAATAATATAAAATATTTTAAGACAATTTATAGATTGTTGAAAGCTTATCATGGAAGAATGGAGTTCAAACCATATAAATTAAATTTTCAGATCAATTAAGTATATAAGAGATAACATCCTAGAACAGATGAACAAATATCATCACTTAAATTAACTTTTAAGGTTTAAGAAACTATAGTTTTTCAAAATTACTTTTGAATATAAAACTTTTAGGTTTGAAATCGCCTTCGAATAGTGTGAATACATGAAAACCTTTTGATTTTATTTTGTAAATTGTGTCAAAATAGTATGGGTAAATATGAAAATCTTGTAAATATTTATTTATATTTCTATTTGTTGCTTTATTATTTAAAAATTAAATTTACTTTTTCTGTGAAAACTTTTAGTTGACTAAAACAAAAATTAATAATTTTATCAAATGAAAAAAAACATTCGAAATGAGTATCCGCATGGAGTAACTCTGCAAAAGTAGTCTTAATCAACAGTTCATTTAAAACTTTTAAAGGAGTATTGTGGTCAAGAGAATGTAGGATCCACGTATATTAAGGAGGACACAATTTGCATTTAAGAAATGCAAGCAATACAATAATTTTTCCGAAATGACATATATGCCTAGTTGACCATCTTTCCTTTTCTCTCTCTTCTCTCTTCTCTCTCTCTCTCTCTCTCTCTCTCTCTCTCTCTCTCATATATATATATATATATAATATATATATATATATATATATATAATATTTTGGTCAAGCAACTAAATATATAATCTCCCCAAAGTTAGTTATATTATTTCCTCCCAAATGGAATGTTCATCTTTGCTTTTGGACCCTTTCTGAAAATGTCTAAATATTTTTAAAGAGAATTAATCTTTGATAATTTTGTATCATACAAAAATCACAGGAGACTTGATTTACGCTCTCTTTCTCCCTCTTAAAGAGAACAATTTTTTTTCTTTATTCCAATGTATAAATACAAAAATGTTTGCACAAATTTAGTTTCAATTAAAAAATACCTAGAATTCTGTATATTTCTCAATGCAACCTTCTATTTTTTTTTTTCTTTAGTTTCCTATCAGATGAATTCCGTAGTATGACTCGATATAGGTAAGAAATGATCTTTTTATAATGAAATTTGGAAGAAACTATCGACTTTGTTTATTTAATTGAAGATTAAGTTTTTTATTTTGTTTCCCTTATCAGATCCATATCCATATTATTATTATATTATTAAAAGAAGAGGAAAAAGCTCTCCCCTTAAACCAAGTGGCAGCCTTGGAAAAAGTCACATGACATAAATAGTTAATAGTTATTTAGTTTATAATTAGTTATTGATTATTGTTTTTGAATTTAAATATCTATAAAATAATAAAATAGAGATTTTATTCGCTAAAATACAGACAATATTATTGAGAATAGTTAATAGTTATTTAGTTTATAATTAGTTATTTATTATTGTTTTTGAATTTAAATATCTATAAAATAATAAAATAGAGATTTTATTCGCTAAAATACAGACAATATTATTGAGAACATTAGAATAAATTTTAAAATAAAAAAAATTTCAAGAGTAATAATATATATCTATATATAATATATATATTATATAATATATATATATATATATATATTATTATATATGTATATCTTTCTATTTATATTATAAAAAAAAGTAGTAGACAAAAATACTAAACAAAGTGATATGCTAATAAAAATTTCTATTAACAATGCAATTATATTAAGTATTGGATAATATAATTAAAGAAAAATACATAAACAAAAAAGTTATTATTTCATATTTTATATATATATATATATATATATATATATAATATATATATATATTATTAATATATATATATATATATATATATTATCTTACAAAAAAATTGAGCAGACAAAAATATTAAACAAAGTAATATGCTAATAAAATTTTTTATTAACAATGTAAAAATACTAAACGTTGGATAATAGAATAAAAAAAATAGAACAAAAAAGTTATTCAATGACTATATACGTCCCTTTAATTTAATAGAGATTTTATTATCTGGTATATCATATTGACAAATAAGATGCAATTGAAATTTATTAAAGCAATACAATTTAATAGGTTCCAACAAGCCCGATCACAATTTAATTTGATTAATACTTTTTAATATTGGTCGTGCATTACGCGGGTACGACCGCTAGTTATTACTTTACTACATATAATAAGAGGGAATAACAGAGAGCTCTCCGTGAACATGCCTGCTTATGACGAGGGTAGTCTGGTCATTTGATGTGCTATTTGCTTTAAATTGTCTATTATGTCCTTATTTGTCGTTAACTATTCGGATCAGAAGTAGACTCAGTAGGTCATTTTCTACCTAGGCCGTGGCAATTACCGCTACCGAGTTTGAAGAACAATTTTCTCTCTCCTCAATTTTTGACGCATAGTTCTTCGCCGCTCAGGCTTTTTCTACCAAAGTACATCCTTTTGATTTGCTTTGTTTCCTCTCTGTTTTTCTTTGGTTTTGCTACTTTCTTCTCTTTGATTTTTGCACATTTTTTCGCCAAAATTTAAATTTTGACTTCTACTGGGGTTCTCAAAAAATATTAATCACATGTTACATCTGTTACTGGATTTCTTTAAAGAACAGAGCGATTTGGTCATCTCCTTGCAACACTGGTAACGTTGTCATCCGCCAGCTGTACTTTTGCTCTGTAATTGCATGGGTTTAAAAAGTTTTTCCCCATCTATGTTGTGTCTGTTACTTTTATATGGGGCAAAATCCGACCGAGGAAATTCGGCACGAAGAAGTGATCATCAAAAATAGCTTACAACTTATCATGGGCAATGTGGCCGAGGACGGCCAGTGATCAACAGAACGAGTCGCCAAGCAGTCAACCACAGCCGAGGTCGAGTAGAGTAGATAATAGTAACGGCTAGTTTTGTATTGGGGTCCCCAGAAGGAATATTCCCTCGAATATTCTCTCTGTTTGTACTTTTAGAATTCTTTGGATGACCCGGGAGCGTTTCGGCGCATATTGTAGAAGTTAGCATTTTGGAAGAATTTCATAAGTTTGGGTTGAAGTGCATTTCAGTGTTATCGATGTCCGTTTGGGATTCCGAGTTTGGGAATAGCTTCGTATGGTGATTCTAGTATTAGGTGCGTGATCGGAAGTAGATTTTGAGGTCCCTAGGTCATTTTGGAGTCATTTGGCGGAAGTTAGAAATTTGATGGTTTTTAAGAAGTTTGACCGGAGGTGGACTTTTTGGTATCAGGGTCGGATTCCGATTCCGATTCTGCAAGTTGAAGTAGGTCCGAATGTCAAATATGACTTTTGTGCAAAATTTGAGGTCAATCGGACGTGATTTGATAGGTTTCGGCATCTAATGTAGAAGTTTGAAGTTCTAAAGTTCATAAAGCTCGAATTGGGGTGTGATTCGTGATTTCGGCGTTGTTTGATGTGATTTGAGGCCTCGAGCAGGTCCGCATTATGTTTTGGGATTGGTTGGTGTAATTGGATGGGGTCCCGGGGGCCTCGGGTGGATTCCAGATGATTAACGGATCGAAATTTGGAGTTGAGGAAGAGCTGAAGCAGCTGGCACCTGGTGTAACCACACCTGCGTGAGGAGGGCTGCAAGTGCGGGCCCGCAGGTGCGGGAGATGGCTCGCAGAAGCGGAAGGTGCCAGGCCGCTGAGAAATCGCAGAAGCGAAAATGTTTGCGCACCTGCAATGGCGCATGTGCGGTGCCAGTCGCCGCAAAAACGTATAGAGCCGCAGATGCGGTAGAGGAAGCCGCAAAAGCGGAAGCGCGGATGCGGCCTGGGAGCCGCAGGTCCGGAAGTCGTTGGGGAAGTGAGGGGTTTTATAATTGGGAAATTGGCCATTTTCTCCCATTTTCATTTGGTGTGGACGATTTTGGAGAGTTTCAAGGGGAGATGTTCTTCAAGTATCGCAAGGTAAGTTGTTCCGACTCATTACAAGTTAAATACATGATGTAGATACGGATTTAGGTATGGAAATTAGTAGAAAGTTGGGGTTTTGAGGAAAACCTAGAAATTTGATATTCTTGGATTTTGACCATTTTGGACAAGAAATTGAGAGTAAATTATATATGTGAGTTCGTGAGATTGTGGGCAAACTTTATCTTCGAAAAATTTCAGAATTCGGGAGCGTGGGCCCGAGGGCAATTTTGTCAACTTTTCGATCGGGGTTAGGAATTGTTATAAATTAGATTATTATGAGCAATTGAGCACATATTAATGACTTTGCATAATTGTTGGCTAGTTTTGGGGCGTTATGCATCGATTCGAGTCTTCGGAAGGGTGTGGAATGCCGGTTATGGAACTTCGGAGCGAGGTGAGTCTCCTTTCTAACCTTGTAAGAGGAAATTGTCCCCATAAGTGAGTTAATTGGTTATGTGCTGCTATTTATGGGGGGCTACGTACGCACGAGGTGACGAGAATCCGTGCGTAGCTACTATTATGCTTATGTCCAGTTAGTCTAGGACCCAAAAGCATGCTTTACTTGAAATAATTATAACCTTATTGATAGTTTAGATTGCTTTAATCGTATCGAAGTGGTAGATGATTTTCTAAAAGAGTTAAACTTTGTTTCCTCGACTTGTAAAAGAGAAATCTACACCTCCTTGGATAACTGTTTCCCTGATGAAGTCTTAATTGACTGTTTGAATGGGTGTTTCTACGTGTACATGCGTCGCATGTATGATTCGCAAGCGGAGTGATTGTTTATTTACGTGTACCTACATCGCATGAATGATTCGCGAGCGGGGTGATTGTTTATTTATATTTGACCGTGTAGCATGTATGATTCGCGAGCAGGGTAATAGATGCATCTATGGTTCGCATCATTTGACCCTCTGGCAGTGCACAGTTTAAATATTGTTGGATCGGGCTGTACGACCTCTGCATGATTTACGCATGCTTGTATTGCTTGTCTTGAAATTCATAAATGTTGTTATTTGTTCTCCCTGGACTGAGATAAATGTATAAATGATGAAAATGAATTTGGAAATTTCCTATAAAAGAAAGAATTGTTTACTTGCCTCATGCTGTTGAGTTACATCTATTTTTAAGAAAATCCTCGAATTACTTTATTGTTGGTATATTATTATTGGACCACTAGTGAGTGTCCAAGTCGACCTCTTGTCTCTACTTCTTCGAGATTAGACGGGATACTTACTGAGTACACGTTGTTTTTGTACTCATGCTACACTTGCTGTGTATTTTTGTTGCACAGGCACATGTACCTCCAGCGGCCTAATGGGCGTAGCAGCATGGATGCTACAGAGACTTAGGTGAGCTGCATCTCTCGAGGTGACGCAGCCGGCAGAGTCTCTTTCAGTGTATAGTATTTACCTTCTGTTCAATTTATATTCCGGATAGTTATTGTACTTCATTAGATTTCCTAGAATTAGCTCATGCACTTATGACACCGGGTTCTGGGATGATTATTGGGTTATTCAATATTAAGTTTGTTAAAGACATCATCTTTTTCAGTGAATTTCATTATTTATTTTTTAATGCATAAAACAAATGATTACAATAAAAACTAAAATGGGAATTTAATTAACTTCTTGGTGTTGGCTTGCCTAACAGTAGTGCCCGGCGCCATCACGACCCTTAGTGGATTTTGGGTCGTGCCAACATGGTATCAGAGCACTAGGTTACCTTAGGTCTCACGAGTCATGAGCAAGTCTATTAGAGTCTCGCGGATCGGTACGGAGACGTCAGTACTTATCTTCGAGAGGCTACATGGCTGTTAGGAGCACTTCCCTTCTTGATTCCTCATCGTACGATTTGATTTCCTTTGAGGCTTATGCCCTTGTTTCCTTTCTACTCAATCTTATGCGATGCGAAGCGCTTATTATAAATCGAAATTGAGGAATTTTAATGGTACTACAAATGTGGTGCGGAATGTTACTCCCGGCATAGTTGGTTGGGCTATCGTTGTCGCCTTGCGGAAGGATATTATGTCATTTCAGCTCGGTAGCTGCACTTCTGAGAGCTTGAGGCTATGCGCAGGTTGCTATGATTGGTTATCGCACAGTGTTGATGTGATGGTAGGATACTTGCTCATGTGTCGGGTCAGTGGGTGACTTGAAAGGAGGTCTACTTAGTGCATGATTCAAAGATTCGGTCTTTTATTTCCGGCGGAGGAAAGGAAATCGAACTATAAATGATCAGGTTTGGGTTGATAGAGTAACGAGACTTGGTGTTTTCAAGTATGGTAGGATTTTTATCTGTGATATGGTGTCGTCGTCCTCGATTGAATGTGTTAAGTTCGCCGGTGCTATGATCTTCTACAATTCACCTTTGGAGAAGGATATTGTGAGATAGTATTGGAGAAACGGCTGTCAGAGATCGCGGGATGCGGTGGTTCAGGAGTGAATTGGTGTTTCTAATGTCGACGGCTTGGGAAAGATAATCTTCGGAGAGGTTTAAAGTTAGTGGCGGTCTGTTGGTTCAAGTGCTACCGAGATAGGTTTTGATCTAAGGCAGCAGCTGAGCAGCAAAGGATGAGGAAAGACATGTTGGAAGTGTCATACGGTGGTTAAATTTCTAGAAGGCCAGGTGTAAGAAGTGGAAGTCGAGTAGTTGCTTAAAGAAGAGGGGTTTGGCCAAAGTGGGAGAGTGGCAGAGTAACATATGGTTCAGTGGCAGGGTAACTACACATATTGAGGAAAGTTTGGAATGATGTGGGAACTTTGGTGGACGGTGATTGGGCCCACGACTTAATTTGAAATATCGGCTATTATACGGCCGGGGATTTGATACGGCAGAGAGGAGTTGCTTGATATGAAGAAGGAGGAGTGAATGTGCTTGTACAGCTAGCGAACGAGCATGGGCTTAGGTTGGGATGCATATTTCGTAGTGATCGTGCAGTGTAGTGTTGTTAGGAAATGCCAGCATGTAATTTCCACAGGTGGGTTATCTCCTATGAGCAGATCAGCGGTCGCGTGGTGTTGGCGAAGCTTATGCGAAGGATTTCACTAGCTATCCAGTAATAGGTCGAATATGTGAACGTTGCTAGAGATTCAGAGTGTTCATGGCAGGTCGAATAGAAGGATTTAGAGGAATTTGGCAAGTTGGTGGTGCAAGATCATGTGAATGATGAAGAAAGAATCTTGATGGGTTCTAGAGTTGTGGAATGGTGGCTTCAAGCTAAGTGGAAGAGTCCCACCGCCTACGATTGGGTTGCATGGTTATCTTCTAGTGAGGTTTCGGGTTATCGGCGTATTGGTAAGTTATTTTAGCTAAGGGAAAGGAACATAACTGGTAATTTGAACAAAGGAATTGATAAAGGCGTGCTATAGTTGGCCTTATTGACTCATGATTAGGCTTTGGGAAGCGACTCAGTCGGGTGCTTCATTGAGATGGGTGTTCATGTTGTTGATACCCAATTTTCCCTCATATATATATATATATATATACACTTTCAAAATAGTGCATNTCTCTCTCTCTCTCTCTCTCTCTCTCTCTCTCTCTCTCTCTCTCTCTCTCTCTCTTCCAAAGATACAAATATTACCTTTTCATCTAGATTCTTGTTGATATTATTCCACACATTTCTATCAGATCCGAGAATAATTCGAACATTCTGGGATTTGTTTGTAACATTATTGTCACGAGGGATAGTCAACTAGTTCATACTTTATTGGGTGAATCACTCCTCCTATTTACTCAAATGTTGTTGATACCCAATTTTTGCCTCATATATATATATATACTTTCAAAATAGTGCATATGCATCATCATTTGATTTACAGGCATGCACAAGCAGTTTTTCATAATTTTCCATAATTTTTAAAGGCTTTAAATCAATTTGTTTCTACATTTTATTATATAAATATCCAATAATTACCCTCCAAATTATTTTTTATGATGAGTTAATCATCTAAACTTATCATTTATACCAGCATAATGTTTGAATACTTTTCAATGCATTTCTATAATTACATTTACATTTTACATGGCTAAATTACACATTTTACAATAATAGCCCATATGTATAATTACATTATTTATGCATAAAATGACTTTTTATATTTTTATAATGTTAAGTAATTATTTTAAATCATTTTCATGCACATGTGATATTTTTGTTATTTATTAATTATTTTTTTATAAATTATTTATTGGTTAAATTGGGTATTTAAAATATAGCCCCCTAAGACCTCAATTTCGGACCTATACACTACCCAATTACCCCAGCCCAAAATACCAAGCCTAATAGCCCAGTCCAAGACCCCTTAACCCAGTCCTATACCCGTCCAAATTACCCGTCCCAGCATCTTTAAGTCAGGATCGTTGATCTCCCAAAATCAACGGTCCACATCACACCAACCCTTTTAAACTAATCTACCCCGCCAAATCCATCAATCATTTTCACCCAGCCCGCCGTCTCTGTTCACTCCCTCTCTCATCTTCTCCCCCTCTCCTCTCAAAACCCAAGCGCCTTCATCATCCTAATCTCACCGATTCCAACCCCATAATGGAATCAATCGTTGATTCCTTACCTTATTTGGCCCCTCCTCCGTACTGGCTACCCGATTTTGGTATACCTAATGGCTTGCCGAAAATGGTAAGTAGATCTGAGAGATTCGAACCAAATTTGGTTCAAATCCTTAACCTGTTGTGTATTCTGTCTGTGTTCATCCCGTGTTCTTTGTGAGTACGGTTGTTTTACGTATCTCTTGTGGATTCTTACTTAGCCCTAAAGGTTAGGGTTTCAGATTCTCTTTGATTCGAACCTAAACGGGTTCAAGCTTTGATTTTTAGCATTATCTGGTCTATATTCACTTCATTATGCATGAATCTGCCTATTACGGCTAATTTTCTTTTTTTGCCCTAAATCAAGGTTTCTGATCTTTTTCAAGTTTGATTCTTTGTTTCTTCTTGAATAAATCTCCTGTCTATGTTCATTATACACAGTATGTGATTATTTTGCCCTTGTTTCCCTGCTGATTTTATGGTTTACCTAAAACTAGGGTTTTGAGATTTTTACTCTTTCCTTTCTGGTATGGTACTGATATTTCCTTATTTTGTTCAATCTACCTGTAACGACCCGACCGGTCGTTTTGAGTCCTAGCGCTCCGTTCAGCAGTCGGAGGCCATGAATAACTTCATTTCAGGCATTATGACTTGTACGCGTGGTCGGAATTGAATTTCGGGAAGTCCAGAGTTGATTAGGAAAGAGAATTCTCATTTCAGAAGTTAAAGTTGAAAGAATGAACTAGGATGGGATTCGTGAGTAAACGACCTCGGAATCAGGATCTGAAGGTTCCAGCAGGTTCGTATGATGATTTCGGACTTGGGCGTATGCCCGGTGCGGGTTTTGGATTGTGGAAGATAGCATTTTTGAAGGAATTTCTTAAGTTTGGCTTGAAGTGTATTTCAGTGCTATCGATGTCCGTTTGGGATTCCGAGTCTGTGAATAGCTCCGTATGGTGGATCTGGAGTTGGGAGCACGATCGGAAGTGAATTCGGAGGTCCGTAGGTTATTTTGGAGCCATTTGGCTAAAGATAGAAATTTGAAGGTTTTTGAGAAGTTTGACTGGAGGTGGACTTTTTGATATCGGGGTCGGAATCCGATTTTGGAAGTTTCAGTAGGTCTGTAATGTCGAATATGACTTGTGCGCAAAATTTGAGGTCAATCGGACGTGATTTGATAGGTTTAAACATCGGAAATAGAAGTTCGAAATTTCGAAGTTCATAAAACTTGAATCGGGATGTAATTCATTGTTTTAGCGTTGTTTGATATGATTTGAGGCCTCGAGCAAGTCCGTAATGTGTTTTGGGATTGGTTGGTAGGTTTGGTTGAGGTCCCGGGGGCCTCGGGTGGATTCCGGGTTGTTAACGGATCGAAAAATGGGATTTTTGGAAGGTTGAGGACTGCTGGTTGCTGTCATAACCGCGCCTGCGGAAAGGGGGCCGCAGGTCCGGCGTCGCAGAAGCGGCTAGGAAGGCGCAGGTACAAATTTTTGGTCAAGGGCCGGAGGACCGCAGATGCGTTCAAGGTTCCGCAGAAGCGGGACCGCATCTGCGGGGAAGTGGTCGCAGAAGCGGATTGGGTCGGCTCAGAGTGGACCGCAGATGCAGTCAAATTTCCGCAGAAGCGGTACCGCATCTGCGTAGGGCATATCGCAGAAGCGAAAAAGGGCAGCCTTGGGCAGACCGCATAAGCGGTGATTGATCCGCACCTGCGGAACCGCAGAAACGGTCAAGGGACCGCAGTTGCAGAAATCGCTGGAGGCACAAGGGATGTTTTAAATCGGGGTTTGAGTTCATTTCACCCATTTTTCATGGCTTGGGCGATTTTTGGGGGAGCTTCAAGAGAGGATTTTCGTCATCAACGACAAGGTAAGATATCTTCACCTATTATGAGTTAAATACATCAATTATGTGTGGATTTAAGCATGGATTGTGTAGAAAAACTTGGGGTTTTGAGGGAAAAACCTAGAAATTATATTCTTGGAATTTAACTACGATATTGAGTATGGAATTTGGTGAAAATTATATATTTGAGTTCCTAAGGTCATGGGTAATCTTTATCTTCGAAAAATTTCGGATTCCGGGCGCGTGGGCCTGATGGCGTTTTGGTCAACTTTTCGATCGGAGTTAGGAATTGCTATAAATTAGATTGTAATGAATATTTGAGCATATATTAATGGATTTGCGTAACCGTTGGCTAGTTTTGGAGCGTGGTGCATCAATTAGAGTCGTCAGAAGGGCGTGGAATGCCGGTTATGGATCTTCGGAGCGAGGTGAGTCCCCTTTCTAACCTTGTAAGAGGGAATTGTCCCCATAGGTGAAATAATTGATTATGTGCTCCTAATTGCGGGGGCTACGTACGCACGAGGTGACGAGAGTCCGTGCATAGCTACTATTATGCTATTGTCCGGGTAGTTAGGACCCATAGCATGTTATACTTGGATTATTTATGAATCAATTGATAGCTTGAATTGCTTAAATCACCTTGGATTAGTAAATAAGTTTAAAAAGAGATTAAGCATCATTTTCCTGAATTGTTAAGAAGAGAAATTGTTTTATTTGGATAAATATTCCCCATAAGTTCTTAATTGACTGATTGAGCATGTATCTCTATGTGTACCTGCGTCAAATGCATGATTCGCGAGCAGGGTGTGTGTTTATTTAATGAACGGGCCGAACGCCTCGGCAGATTAAATAGATGCATCTATAGGCGCGCCGTCGACCCTCGGCAAGTGCACAGTTTATTTCTGTTGGATCGGACCGTCGCCTCGGTGTGATTTGCGCATGTTATATTGTTGCTTAAGGACTTTAAATGTGAAATTTGCCCTTCGTGGCTTGAGATAAATTAATAAGATAATAAAGAGTAAACCTTGAAAATCCTTGATTATTTGTTGAAGGTGTTTATCTGTTTTCTGGCTTCATGAATCAAAACTGCTATATAAATCCATGATTTCCTCACATTTTTAGTATATTGTCAAATGACCTCTAGTAAGTCTCCAAGTTGACCATCTCGTCTCTACCTCTTCGAGATTAGGTGGGATACTCATTGAGTACACGTTGATTACGTACTCATACTACACTTCTGTGTATTTTTGTTGCACAGGTATATTTATCTCTAGCAGCCACTGAGCATGGCAGCGCGGATGATTTGGGGGCTAGGTGAGTTGCATTATTCGAGGCGGCTCACAGCTAGTATAGCCCTCTTCAGTACATTGTATTTATTTCCTGTCCAATGTATTCCGGACGGATGTTGTATTTTATTTCCTTATCAGTAGATACTCATGCACTTGTGACACCGGGTTCTGGGATGGTTTGAAGTATTGTATTAACTGCTTATCATTTAAATTTGATTTGAGACTATATTCTTTAAAATTGCTAAACTTGAAGGAAAAATCCTAGATTTCAAAAGTATTAAAACAATATTTTGATTAAGTAATTCGGTTGGCTTGCCTGACAGCAGTGTCCGGCGCCATCACGACCCTTAGTGGATTTTGGGTCGTGACACTGGGAACTGGTTCCTAATCTCTTTTGAATCATTTCTGAGTATGCGGTTCTGATGTGAGCATTGCCCTGGGTCCCTGAGGCCCTTGAGAACTTTGACACATTGGAAACCTGATTCTATATGTGCTATGGGTGAATTACTCATTATTGGCTATGTTGTGCCTATGAAATAAGTCTCGAGGTGGAAATGGTTTGAAGGCCTGGTTGCCCAGGTGCATTTGGGGCCCGATAAAGGCTCCCTATAGTTTGTGCCATTACTATCATGTAATTCATTTGCTAATCTTGTCTTTAATAACTTTTTAATAAACAGGTTCTGGGGTATTTAGTGAAATCGGGAGGGTTTCTTATTTCTTTTGTTAAACTGGGTAGTAATCGGGTAGCAGGAGATGATAGTTTGTGCCCGCTAAATAATATGAGTAACACCCTGACTCGAGGGAGTTACGAAATATTATTTATGTTGCACGGGGTGATCCTTTAGGCTAAAAAATTTAGGACCCCCCCATCCTTATTAAATAATTCCCTCCCTTCATTATTAGACTAATTCATAATTGAGTTCGGCTGGGACCCACCATTGTGGACCTCGAGGGGAGCCTAACACCTTTCCTTCAAGGTAATTTCGTGCCCTTACCCGATCTCTGGTGATGCAAACTAGTATAATCTGAGTTATCTTCTATAGGTGACCTAACGCACCTTAACCCGTTAGGTGGCGACTCTAACCAATTCCTTTTCCCTACCCTCTCAAAGGAGTTGTCAAATGTCGAAACCTTCTTTCGCGAGAAAAAGGGGGCGAGACAGCATGACGACTCTGCTGGGGATTGTCTTTAGGCTCTTACCATTAAGAACTTGATCTACATGAATTAGTCTTTCATGATAAGCGTATTTTTGTTATTTTGCTCTTGTTTTCCTTTTTATTGCTACATGCACATCCTTTTCCCTATTTCCCCTTTATATGAACTCACATGCTACTCTTCGGATAATTCAATTACAACGTGTGTTTCCCCTTATTTCCTAATCATGTTCCCGACTTTCAATTTTGATATATCATGTCTCTCCCTAATCCTTACCCCCTTTATTTGCTTTATTACAATTCCTTCATTTCGCGAACTAACTTCTTCCCTGTTTTTCTCTCCTTTATGTCTTTACGTTCATTCAATACTGCATTTATTTTCAAACATGCGAAAATACTTGACAATGTGTTATTTTTCGCATAATGCATGCTCAACATCATATTCCACTCGTGCGTATTAATACCATAGAGTGTCCGCGCTCTTCCGAAAATCACCCAAAAAATTGGAAAGGCGTAATTGCGGTAAAACTAGTTGATCAACGGTGCTATCGACGGTTCCGTACCTTTCCCTCTCAAGCAGTCCGCTTGAGGGTACCAGTCTAGACTTCTATAGAAACCTTACTCTGATAATGACTGTACATGCATCATGATCAAAGCTAGCCTAGGTTAATATGTTGTCAGCATAATAACCCTCTAAGAAAAACCTTGTCTAAAGTCCACCGGGATTTCTATAATCCCAACCGGCGCAACCACGATATGTGCATTATTTGGAGAGATAAATGCCGACATGCTAATCGTTAATGTGTAAGTAGTCGAATTCGGAGGGGGCAAGGGTCTAACTCTGTTTATTTTTGTAGAAAATGAGGCACGAAGTCCCCAGGTTCGGCATGGTCCGAAGTATACCGCCGTTATTGCTGGATTGGTGGGAAAACCTTTCGCCAAGCGACAAAAATCACGTGAAAAGGGGTTTTGGAAACTTACCTTCCTTATTGGACATCCAACCAAACAACATGCTGATCGAGGCTGCTATTATGTTCTGGGACGGAGAAAGGGCTGTATTCTGTTTTGGCAATATAGAAATGACTCCTCTTTTGGAGGAAATAGGAGGATTCGCTGGATTACCATGGGATAGTCCCGGTTTACTAGTACCAGAAAACCACACTACCACGGGGTTTCTGAAGATGATGGGCCTGAGAAAGAATGATGACTTGGCATGCTTGAAGAAGTCCTACATACCCTTCGACTTCCTCTATGAAAGATACGGACACAGCAAATCTTACCGTATCTTTCACGATGAATTCTCCATCACTTCCCTGGGTTGGACTCATCGTAGGGTTTTTGTATTCATCGTCTGCTTTCTGGGTATGATAGTGTTTCCAAGCCAAGGGGACAGAATTCACACCAGGTTGGCCATGGTAACCAAAGCTTTAATGGAGGGAATTGAGGGACAAACATATACTATTGTTCCGATGATTGTAGCAGAAATATACCGGGCTCTGGATCGTTGCAAGAAAGGGTTCAAACATTTTGAGGGTTGTAACTTGCTGCTGCAGATTTGGTTGTTAGAACATCTTCAGAGAGGCCAATACCGCCAAGAGTTTCCGCGGAGACCATGGAATGATCACATAGCTTTCCACCATCCGAAAAGAATGACCTTTATCCCTGATAGGTTTGCACAGCCAGAGAATGCTACAGAATGGGCACGGTTTTTCAGCAATTTGACCGAGGACACGGTTCATTGGATGTTCAAGTGGTTCCCTACTAACGAATTCATCATCAGATCCAGGGATGTTCCGCATCTAGTGTTGATTGGATTAAGGGGCATACATCCCTATGTCCCTATCAGGATCATGAGACAAGATGGCACAAAACAAGTCATACCACGAGTCTCCAAAATGAGTCATTACAGAGCAGATTTGCAGGATGATGCCATTCCATACAAATGTGAGGCCCAATACATGTGGCATTTGAAGATTATCGTGGAAAAGGATACCATCGAGCCAGATTGATATCACGCAGGTCGTGTGTACTTCTACCCATCATGGTTAGAAGATAACATAGCAGGAATAGTCAAGCCAGGGGTTGGCCAAGGAAACAGGGTCATAGATGAGGCTGTTGAAGCACATGTGAAGTATGAGAGGCTACGCAAAAGAGTCTTTGATCCGAAGCCAGGCACTTGGAACAACACAAGTTAGACATGGTGTCAATTAACGAGTGGAAGGAAATGGCTACAAGGTCGACAGAAAGGTTGGAATACTTGGAGCAGGGTCTAATAGAACTGGAAGGAAAGATGAGGAAAAGGGTCGTAGACTGTCAGAATGCAGAGGGAAACGATGGAGGACACCTAGCAAGGGCGTACCTGTTGTTGGACATGTACGACCCGGGGAATCTAATCGACGGAGCCAAAAGGGTAAAATATGGAGAAGGTCCTTCTAGGACCAAGTAGATTAGGTTTAACTGGTTTTGAATCGTTTTGGAATTCGAATGTAATAAGGCAGACGCCATTAGTAACTCAGTTATTTATTGTCGTTTTAGGTTCGTCTTATTTATTACATTAACGAAATGAGGCATTTATCGGCATTAAATTTCTCCAAACCTACTTGTCGCTAGGCTTACCTCGGGCACAACGAGGTCCCCAAATTAGGACGTGAATTTACATTCCTGCAATACGTGTTTAAATACTGCAAATACTTTTCAGAATCCTTACTCACTTGTTTACCTTTTTGCATTTTTCTTTATTTTAATTATTCCCATCTCCTAAGGTTGGTTCGCACATACTTGCATCGTCAGCATATCACACCAGATACAGAGGCCCTCCACCTCCTCCTCCTCCTCCTCCAAGTAATCCAAAAAGCAAGGGAAAGGCTAAGGTGGATGATATGAGTGGTATCCGGAAAGAAAATGCTGCACACGTGGAAAATGTTGAAACTTTAGACAATCGGAGTACTCCAGCATAGAATGAATTGGTCTTACAGTTGGAACCGAAAATACTGGAATTGCAAGGGGAACTTGAGCAGGTCCGCAACTTGGCAAACCTCTCCCTCACCATAAACGTCCCAGATCTTAACCAGCAAAATGCTCAAAACCCAGTACCTCCTCAAAACACACCAAACAAACATCCACAAAATCCTCCCGCACCCCATCAATACGCAACACCTCCGCAATCCTAATCCTCCACCAGTACCTCCTCAACACCAACATCTTCCGACTCAGTACCCGCAAACCACTTACCATACTCCTCAGAATACCCCACAACCTATCCCTGATCCGCAAAATTTAACTAATGATCACCGCTACACTCCAACCCCCGGCACCCACCAAAGCAATCCCATATACGTAGAAACCTTACCCCACTCTACCCAACCAATCTCATACACTCCAGAATCTGCCGAGACAGACCCGCTCATTAAGAATATGGCGGAGGAACTCAAGAAGCTCACAAGCCGCGTCCAGGGTGTTGAAGGAGGCAATGGAATTAAGGGTCTAAATTATGAGGATCTATGCATTCAACCAGACGTAGAACTGCGGGAAAGTTACAAACCTCCTAAGTTCGAGATGTTCGACGGAACGGGTGACCAGAAGGTACATTTGAGGACATACTGTGATAAGCTCGTGGGAGTTGGGAAAGATGAAAGAATCCGCATGAAACTATTCATGAGGAGTCTCACTGGAGAAGCCCTATCTTGGTACATCAGTCAAAATCCCAAGAAGCAGGTTAATTGGGTAAGCATGACATCAGACTTCATGGATCCATTCAGGTTTAATACAGATAATGCACCGGACGTCTTCTACATACAGAACCTCAAGAAGAAACCAACGAAAACTTTCTGCGAGTATGCTACTCGATGGAGGTCAGAAGCTGCAAAGGTCAGGCCACCACTAGAGGAAGAGCAGATGAACAAATTCTTCGTCAGGGCCCAGGACCCCAATACTATGAAAGGTTAATGGTCATCGAAAATCTCAAATTCTCCGACATCGTCAAACTCAGGGAAAGGATTGAAGAAGGGATCAAGAGTGGAATGGTAACCAATTTTGAGGCATTGCAGGCTACGAACAAAGCATTACAATCAGGGGGTATATCAAAGAAGAAAGAAGTAGGGGCAGTGATGGTGGCCCAAGGTCCAAAATCTCCACTCACATACCAAACACCTCCCAGATATCCTCAATCCGCTACCGCCTACCATACTTATAACACCCAGCCAGCCTATTACCATTCACCTCTAACCCATTAAAACTATCAAAAACCCAGACCCAATTTCGATCGCAGGCCGCCCAGACAATAGACCCCTATTGTTGAGCCCATCGACTAGCTATATGAAAGATTGAAGGCTGCTGGATATGTCACCCCTATTCCCGCTGTCGCCATGGAAAACTCCTCCCAATGGATCAACCTGAACAAAATATGTGCGTACCATTCCGGTATGAAGGGGCATACTATCGATGAATGCCGCACTCTGAAAGACAAGATTCAGACCCTGATTGATACCAAGGTCATACAAGCAAAGGAAACCGCACCCAATGTTCGCAAATTTCCCCTCCCAGATCATATGGGTGAAGGAGTAAATATGATAGAAATTGATGAAGAATGGGATCCTGAAGGATCAATTGGGCTTATTCGGGCAGGTGACGACCGTAAGAAACTTGCAGTCACACTCACTCCTATTGTAGTACAGATACAGCCACCGATCGAGTTGAAGTAGCCTCATCAACTTCGTTTAAAATCAAAGTGACATCACCTGGGACTACACCTACCCCATTTGAAGTAGAAGTAGCCACACCCTTCACTGTAATGGTAGCATCCACACCACCCTTCAATTCCAATGCCAAACCTTGAGATTATGTTGCCGAAGCTAGGAGAAAAGCAAAAGCAAAAATGGAAGGTGCTGCACAGGGGATGACCAGAACAGGAAGAATCTATACACCCGAAAATTTGGGAGAAACAAGCAAGGAAGCTGCTGCCAAATAACCCATTATTGAAACTGGTCCAGATGATCTCTGGAGGAAAGTACATGCAAGAGAATACTCTGTTGTTGATCATCTGAACAAAACCCCTGCTTAGATTTCCATTCTGTCGCTGCCACAGAATTCCGAGACGCATATGAATGCGTTAATTAAAGTGTTGAATGAAGCTTATGTGCCCAACAACATCACCAGTGGAGAAACGACCAACATGGTAGGGCAAGTATTGGAAAGCCACAAGATACCCTTTTACGAAGATGAACTACCACCTGAAGGACTAATTCACAACAGAGCACTGCACATCACAGTACAGTTTGAGGATAAATTCATCGCCAGAGTCCTAATAGATGGGGGTTCAAGCCTCAACATTTGTCTATTGACTACTCTGAAAAGGTTGGGTAAAGATTTCCATGAGATATGAGCAGGGAGTATGAATGTGAAAGAATTTGATGGGTCTCAAAGAGACATAATTGGGGAAATTAACCTTTGTTTGCAGATGGGCCCGACTTGGTTTGATGTTGAGTTTCAGGTATTGGACATATCTACTATGTATAATCTTTTACTGGGACGACCTTGGATACATGCCGCTAGAGCTGTGGCTTCTATGCTACACCAGGCTGTGAAGTTCGAAAGGAACCATCAGGGTAATCATTCATGGAGATGGAAGTAATCTCATTTACACCAGTCAAACTGTCCCGATTGTCGAGAATAGAAGAAAGTTGGGTGGAGAAACTTATCACTACATCGAGCGTGTCAATGCGATTGAGAAAGATAAATGGTGGAGCAGCAAAATAGAAAGCATACTAGCATGGTCAGGTATGAACCCGGCAAAGGGCTTGGGAAGAAGCTCCAGGGCATTACCAAACCAATACAGCTGAAACGTCATGGTACAACTTTTGGGCTCGGATATCGGTATACATGGCAAGAATATGATGATTGGTCGCCTCTATGGCGTGGTCCCTATTACCCTCTTGAGCAGCCAGTGCCGCATCTGAGTCAGACCTTTCATCAGGCCGATACAATATGAGGATTTGAAGGAGAGGAAGCTTTGGCTGGGCTAAGGAACCTATTTTTAGAAGACGAATACATGGATTGCAATGCGATAGTTGAGGAGGAGGAGGAGGAAGAAGGCCTTACCATTCAGATGGTGGAGACTAGAGAAGGGAGAATTTCTCAGGAACTGGACCGCCATATCAAGGGCCAGATGAATCCCGGGGTAGCATGGCTACTAATGTTATTCGAAAAAACAAGTCTTTTGAGCATTTAGTTTTGAAAATACCTATCTTTCAGTATTTTGTTTTGGAAAACATTGTTTTGAAGTCATCTACACGATATTTTGTTTAACGTTTCAGCATTTATCAAATAATTTGATGTTTTATTATCGTTATCTTTCATATTTTTCTTCTACAACATTACTATTTCTTACCTTGATGAACCAACGACTGTGACATGTAATGAGACAACGCAACATAAGGATAGTGACTCGGAAGAAGAAGATGAGATACCTAAGGAAGTTATCAGAGAAGTTGAGAATTTTGAGAATAAGCCTATGTCCAACCTGGACGAAACAGAGAAGTCAATTTTGGATATTCTGAAACCATCAAAGAAAACTCGCATAAGGATTCACTTGTCACCGTTAGGGAAGGAAGAATACGCTCGTTTCTTGAAAGAATATGAGGATATTTTTGCGTGGTCATATGATGACATGACCGGTCTAAGCACATCCATAGTGGCTCATAAGTTGCCTACCAATCCAATGTGTCCGCCAGTGAAGCAGAAACTCAGAAAATTCAAAGCAGACATGAGCCTAAAAATCAAGGAGGAAGTCACTAAGCAGATCAAAGCCAAAGTCCTCAGGGTAGTTGAGTACCCAACCTGGTTAGCCAACATCGTGCCGGTTTCGAAGAAAGATGGGAAAGTCAGGGTGTGTGTTGACTATCGGGATTTAAACAAAGCAAGTCCCAAGGACGATTTCCCACTACCGAACATACACATTCTGATTGACAATTGTGCCAAGCATGAGCTCCAATCCTTTGTAGATTGCTTCGCGTGTTATCATCAGATTTGGATGGACGAAGAAGTCGCAGAGAAAACAACTTTCATTACACCATGGGGAGTGTATTGCTACAAAATAATGCCATTCGGTCTAAAGAATGCTGGGGCCACCTATGTAAGGGCCATGATGACCATCTTCCATGATATGGTGTCACACCTCCTTTTTCACTACACCCGCAAGGGGCGTAAAGGAGTTTTTCCAATTAAAGGACAATCGGAACGAGATTTAATTATTAAGATTTCAGAGTCGCCACTTAGGAGATTAATGGTGTCCCAAGTCACCGGTTGAATCCCGATCCGAGAAAATTATGACTCTGTTAACAGTCCGCGAACCAGAACTCCGAGTAAGGAATTCTGTTAACCCGGGAGAAGGTATTAGGCACTCCCGGGTTCTGTGGTTCTAGCACGGTCGCTCAACTGTTGTATTTGCTTTTATCTGATGTTAAAACATATTCTAACCTATGTGCCTTTTATTTTAATCGCTTTTACTTTATGTCTTTTTAATAAGAATTGCAACGTCGTGAAAATGTATCTCGAACCACGTTACACCAGTGCACCCGTGGCTTTTGACGCATTTCAACTTCGTTGGGATTTGGATTCGGGTCACATAAATGTGCACCCACTTTTAGGAAGGTAATATTATTAAAATTCGTGCCTAAAGCAACTACGAGTTTATTATATTTGGAGAAGACCATGAAATTTGCTAAATGGTCCGCCCGAGTTCTAAGCATTTTATATAGCATCTATGGAGGGCCCCGTGATTTTGCATTTTTTATTGGCGAGGCTCATCTCACTTTATTATTTAAAAGGCAAACCTAAAGAAACTATGATTCTTCTATTAAGTCTTGTCTCTAAACGGCCCTAATTAATTAGTATTGATGTACTTTCAGTGTCTTGGGCCTCAAAGCTGGCCCTAAACAAATTCAGCCGTACTCATAAGAACAAAGTTGCCCAAACGTGGGCGCTGTACAAGCAAATTCCAGGCCCAAGTCTGGTTAGAGTAGGGGCCGTCTGGTTTGGCTCATAAGTGAGTCCAGATCCAATATGAAGCTTCATTGGGCCCTTTGGATTCTAATTTCAATCACAACTTGCTAACAGATAAACAGTTTGGAATTCAAAACTCAATGTAAAGTTCAAAATTGTTTGCATACCATTAATTCCTGATTTTGGCAGTCATTTAACCCTGGTTAATAATTTTCAACACAAATTAGTCCTTGTCTAAACCTGAATGTATTTCCAATGTTCATTTCTGATTTCAATTAATCAATATGACAAGCATACTAAGGTAATCAATCCTTATGGTCACAAATGACACTTTGAAGTTCAGTGAGAGACGCACAAGCTGTTTCCAGATTCAAGTCAAGGCAATATGTTCTAATGTTTTTAATAACACTAAACCATCACTATTAAGCCACTGTTACACCCTGAACGTAAATCTCAAATATGGCAATAAACTAGAACTAATCGCATCTAATATTATTCAACAGGGTAACCATAGAATTCGACAGAAAACGCAACAGTTCAGTATGGTCTGTAAAGTCCCAATTAATACATTTCAACCATTGCTTAAATAGATCAACTAAACCAAAAGGCTAAGCTAAACAACAGCTATCAAATAGTTCTTCATTATGCAACTTCAAATGTATGCATACATGCTGATATGGCTCCAATATCTCTTGAGTCTAAGGATATACCTGGAATTAGAACAGAAATGAAGAAGAGGTAAGTCAGCTAAGCAGTAGCTAACAGCAGCTAGATCACTTTCAAATCCAAAAAAAACCACAGCAGACCCAGGAATGACTAGCAGCAGATTAAACACCAAAAGCAGATGAAAACCAGATATGATTGGATCAAAATACACTCGAAATCAACCAAAAGTCCCTGAACTTGATCCAAACAAGGTCTAGAAGACACTCAACCATTTTTAACCTTCTGTTGCACTGAAACTTGATCTACAAATGAAATTCAAACTTGATCTAAAAGAGTCCCAAGAGAGCAGTAAATTATTCTTCTTTTTTGGATTTTTCTGCTGTTTTTGTTTTTGGTTTTTTGAACTCTTTTTTTTTTGAATTTCAGACTTCAGATCTGTAAACACTTTGGGGGGGGGGGGGCGTGAATTTTAGGCCTCAAAACTTGTGAATCAAGGCAAATGAATGCCTACTTATAGGTGAGCTTAAGTCCAATTTCAGATTTTCCCTTTACCCCATTGGTCCCTATTTTAATTCTATTTTTTATCCTTTATTTTCTGACTTGTCACACAAGTAACTACCCTAAGTTTACTGAAATATGCACTATAGTCCATCCTAGAAGGTTCTATACCCATTACAATTCCTATTCTACCCTTACTTTACTTCAACAATTACCAATCTTAATGAAACTACCCTTTTCCATGCCTAAACTACCCTTCGAACCCTCTTGGAATTACTGAGCTAAACCAGACCATCCTAAACTAAAAACCTAACAATGCTAATTAATGCTAAACACTGAATTAAGGCATTACCAATGATGACGACTGATTAAACGAGACTAACTGACTAACTCAAACATTAGAACAAAAATTCAAACCAGCAAATCCTAAACAGAATTGACTAAGACGACTAATGAAGAATTATGACGATGAACCATAAACTGAAAGCAAGCATTTAGCAGGACAGATTCAAAACGAAAAAAAAAATTAAAACAAAACCTAAGGTTTAACAGAACAGGATTAAATCAAACCAACAAAATTAAGCTAAAGCTAAGAACAATTACAAGAACAAGACAAAAACACACACATAATCAAAGATAGAATCGAACAAAACTTACTGATTTTGAGCATTCGACTGACCATGGGACGAACTTTGACCGGCTATCTGTTGTTTGAATCCTCCGGGATTCTTGACACGTAACATCCCTAATCGTGTGTTTTCAAAAGAAAACACGTGATTAGGGAAATTACGGTCCAAAATCCCCAAGATTTCTGAGTTAGGGTTCTGCCGGACTTGGGAACTTAAAATTCATAACATTCCGGGCAGATTCGAGACAAGTGGCTATGGGGGTTGGGTAGAGGAGACTCACATGAACCTAGGGTATCGATTTGGGACCATTTGGCATATTTTGGGTCTTGGCCGGAAAATATTCAAACTGAGATTCGACTAATTCCAGGCATATTCGAGAGAAACTAAACGGGGATTTGGATAGGGAAAGGGGAAAAGGACATAGGGTGTTAATTTAGACCGATTTGGGAGAAGTCGTGTCATGGCCGAAAAAATCTTTGATCTAATATTCGACGCTTTGGAGTGGGATTCGAGACAAACCAAGACGGGGGTTGGAAAGAGGAGAGAACACTGGTTCTAGGGTGTAAATTTGGGATGATTTGGACGCCGGCCGCCGCCGTGAGGGATTTCCGGCCGGCGGCGGACGGCGGAGGGACGGTGGTAGACGGTGGTGTTACGGTGGGTCTCTGAGGGATGGGGTGAGAGAGAGACGAAGGGGTGGGGGGGTAGAGGTTCGGACATATAAATATTAAACAAACCCCAGTTCCGGACCGTTAGATCAACAGAGATCAACGGTCCTGATTTGGTCTGTTAAAAACGGGGTCGTTTTGGATTGCTGGGCAAAGACCGGGTTGTGGGCCGGGTCGTGGGCCAGTTTGGACGAGTATGGGAGTGGGTTTGGGGGGGGAAACGTTTGGGCCTGGGGTTTGGAAATTAAAGATGGCCCAAACAGCCTTATATTTCTATTCTTTTTCTTTCCATTTCTTTTCAATTTCAAATCTTTTTCTTTCTTTTCTAAATAAAACCTACATTAATTCTAAACCAAAATTATCCTACCAAATTAGATTAATGTTCATAATAATATTTACAACAACTAATTAAATACCAAATTAAAAGAATTCTACAAGATTCGCAGCTAAATGCAAAATGCGTTATTTTGTGATTTTCTATTTTGTAACACAAATAGATTACTAACTAATTTAAAAAAAAATGCCAAATTAAATCCTAAATGCAAATGCAACATATTTTTTTGTATTTTTCATGAATAAAATAAACATGCTCAAGCAAATGCAAACAATTAACACAAAAATGCCACAAAATTCAAAAAATTGCAAATAATGAAAAGAAATTATTTTGTTTGAATTTTTGGGAATAATTCATATATAGGGCAAAAATCACGTGCTCACATATGGTACACAAGGAAATAGAGGTATATGTTGACGACGTCATCATAAAATCCAAGAAAGCCACAGATCACATAGCAGATTTGAAGAAGTTCTTTGACAGGCTACGGAAGTACAATCTAAAACTGAACCCCGCAAAAGATTACTAACTAATTTAAAAAAAAATGCCAAATTAAATCCTAAATGCAAATGCAACATATTTTTTTGTATTTTTCATGAATAAAATAAACATGCTCAAGCAAATGCAAACAATTAACACAAAAATGCCACAAAATTCAAAAAATTGCAAATAATGAAAAGAAATTATTTTGTTTGAATTTTTGGGAATAATTCATATATAGGGCAAAAATCACGTGCTCACATATGGTACACAAGGAAATAGAGGTATATGTTGACGACGTCATCATAAAATCCAAGAAAGCCACAGATCACATAGCAGATTTGAAGAAGTTCTTTGACAGGCTACGGAAGTACAATCTAAAACTGAACCCCGCAAAATGTGCATTCGGGGTTCCTATCAGAAAATTGCTAGGATTCGTCGTCAGCCGTTGAGGAATCGAGTTGGACCCATCAAAGGTTAAAGCTATCCAAGAATTAGCCCCACCGAAGAACAAGAAGGACGTGATGAGTTTCCTGGGACGCCTCAATTACATCAGCCGCTTCAGAGCACAGTCCACAGTAATATGTGAACCAATCTTCAAAATGTTGAAGAAAAATGCTGCAACCAATTGGACCGATTATTGTCAGAAGGCTTTTGACAAAATCAAGGAATACCTGTCCACACCGCCAGTCCTAGTCCTGCCGGAACCTGGGAGACCTTTGCTACTCTATTTGTCCGTACTAGATGGGGCTTTCGGTTGTGTTTTGGGACAAGATGACGAGACGGGAAGAAATGAGCAAGCCATATATTACTTGAGTGAGAAGTTCACACCTTATGAAGCACGGTACTCTCTGCTAGAACGCACTTGCTGTGCTTTGAGATGGATAACTCAGAAATTGAGGCATGACTTCTATGCCCACACCACATACCTCATATCAAGGATGGATCCCTTGAAGTACATCTTTCAGAAGCCTATGCCTACCGGGAAATTGGCCAAGTGGAAAATGAGTTCGATATCATCTATTTAACTTAGAAGGCAGTCAAAGGACAAGTTTTGGCAGATCGTCTTGCCGAAAATCCTGTTGGAGGACAATACGAACCACTAAAAACATATTTCCTGACGAAGAAGTGTCATTCGTAGGAGAGGACATTGCTGATGCCTACGACGGTTGGAGAATATTTTTCGACGGAGCTGCAAACTTTAAAGGAGTGGGTATTGGAGCAGTTTTGGTGTTTGAGACAGGTCAACATTATCCGGTATCCGCAATGCTTAGGTTTCCATGCACCAACAATATGGTAGAATATGAGGCTTGCATCATGGGGCTCAATTTGGCCATCGACATGAACATAAAATAGTTGCTAGTAATCGGTGACTCAGACCTGCTGGTGCATCAGGTACAAGGAGAGTGGGCTACGAAAAACACCAAGATACTACCATACCTATATTATGTGCAAGAACTGATAAACAGGTTCACGAAAATAGAACTCAACCATGTTCCAAGAGTCCAAAACGAGTTCGGAAATGCACTGGCTACTTTGTCTTCCATGATACAGCATCCGGATAAGAATTTCATCGATCCCATTCTAGTAAGGATCCATAGTCAGCCAGCTTATTGTGATCATGTTGAAGAAGAAAGGGACGAAAATCCACGGTTCCACGACATCAAAGAATATTTGGCGAAAGGAGAATACCCAGAGCAGGCTAACCATAC
The DNA here is from genome assembly GCF_001879085.1 of Nicotiana attenuata. Taxonomy (NCBI): domain Eukaryota; kingdom Viridiplantae; phylum Streptophyta; class Magnoliopsida; order Solanales; family Solanaceae; genus Nicotiana; species Nicotiana attenuata. The sequence continues at coordinate 67,857 of NW_017671646.1, read as the reverse complement.
TTAGAAACGCACACTGCGTAGGCTGTCCAATCATTTCTTCCAAAGGGGAGGAATTTTGTATAGGAGAACACCTGATATGGGACTATTAAGGTGTGTTGACGCCAAAGAAGCTTCTAAATTGCTCGGGGAAATACATGCTGGAACCTGCGGCCCACATATGAACAGTATTGTTCTAGCCAAGAAGATACTCAGGGCCGAATACTTTTGGATGACTATGGAAACAGATTGCATCCGGTATGTCCAGAAATGCCACCAATGCCAGGTACATGCAGATATGATACGGGTACCGCCAAACGAACTCAATGCAACAAGTGCACCTTGGACTTTTGCTGCCTGGGGAATGGATGTCATTGGTCTGATTGAACCCACTGCCTCAAACGGGCACAGGTTCATTTTAGTGGCCATCGATTACTTCACAAAATGGTTAGAGGCTACATCTTACAAAGCTGTAACCAAGAAAGTCATCACAGATTTTGTCAGAAATTGTATTGTTTGTCGATTCTGGGTTCCCGAGTCCATCATCACTGATAATGCCGCCAATCTCAACAGTGATCTGATGAAAGCCATGTGTAAAACTTTCAAAATCAAGCACAAAAACTCCACAACTTACAGGCCTCAAATAAATGGAGCCGTGGAAGCTGCCAACAAGAACATCAAGAAGATACTAAGAAAAATGGTAGAGAATCACAAGCAGTGGCACGAGAAGTTACCATTTTCCTTATTGGGATACCGTAACACAGTCCGTACATCAACTGGGGCAACCCCCTATTTGCTGGTTTATGGTACCGAAGCTGTCATTCCCGCCGACGTAGAAATTCCTTCTTTAAGAATCATACAAGAAGCCGAACTCAGTGATGCAGAATGGATGAGGAGCCGCTATGAGCAATTAGCCCTTATAGACGGAAAAAGGATGAATGCAGTATGTCATGGTCAGCTTTATCAGAATAGAATGTCCAGAGCTTTCAATAAAAGGGTCAAACCAAGATAGTTCACACCGGGGCAGCTGGTGCTGAAGCGGATCTTTCCACATCAAGATGAAGCCAAAGGGAAATTTTCACCTAACTGGCAAGGTGCTTACATGGTTCACAGGGTACTAACAGGAGGAGCACTCATACTTGCAGAAATGGACGGAGAAGTTTGGCCAAAGCCTATCATTTCGGACGCAGTCAAGAGATACTATATTTAAATTGTTCACATTTCTTCATCTGATTTAACTGAACTACGCTTGACTTGATTCCCGTTTAAGAAGGGATACGTAGGCATCCCTGTGGGTTCGGTCACATCTCAATAAAATTTTCATTTTCCCACAATCGAAAACTGGGGCAGAATTTTGAGGAGGACCCTCAAAATTTCGGAGCAAGTCCAGCCGGCGTCATCATATATAAGACAGTTAAAGAATCAGTTAAGTAACTGGGGCAGAATTTTGAGAAGGAGTCTCAAAATTCCAGAGCAGGTCCAATAAAACTTCGTCACATGCAGAACGGCCGAAGGATCGCTTACTAAACTGGGGAAGAATTTTGAGGAGGACCCTCAAAATTCTAACACAAAGAAGCCGAAATGTCTCTGAAAGTGTCACAGTCATTAGTTCATCTAATTTACTTGATATTATATACCATTATGTTTTCCAAATAACTCTATTTCATCAAATAAGTGCATATTTTTCGAAAACTTTATTTCTATGGCAGCGAGATATTACCCAGGGCAACTCAAATAGGATTTCCAGGGCAAAGCAAAGCAAAACAAGCAGACAAAGGCACTAACCAACCTCCCCTGTGAAACTCACGATTTTTCTTTGGATGCAGGAACAAGGAATAACCACAAGTACGTGCGCCTTAAAATCATTATCTTCATAACAACCGGACCGCCAAGCGCAAATATATCTCCAGCTAAGAAATATTCTGCTCCTATTTGCTATTTGTCCATTGCATGAGATTAAGCCCATACTCGATTCTTGTATGAGGCTAAGCCCTTCCTCCTCAATTGCATAAGGCTAAGCTCTACCTTCCCATTGCATGAGACTAAGCATTGTCTCCAATTCTTGCATGAGGCTAAGCCCTGCCTCCTCAATTGCATAAGGCTAAGCTCTGCCTTCTCTTTGCATGAGACTAAGCTCTGTCTCAAGTTTTTCATGAGGCTAAGCCCTGCTTCCCCAATTGCATAAGGATAAGCTCTGCCTTCCCATTGCATGAGACAAAGCATTGTCTCCAATTCTTGAATGCGGCTAAGCCCAGCCTCCTCAATTGCAGAAGGCTAAGCTCTGCCTTCCCCTTGCATGAGACTAAGCATTGTCTCAATTCTTGCATGAGGCTAAGCCCTGCCTCCTCAATTGCATAAGGATAAGCTCTGCCTTCCCATTGCATGAGACTAAGAACTGTCTCCCCTTTCTCGCATGAGGCTAAGCATTGCCTCCTCATCTGCATAAGGCTAGGCTCTGCCTTTCCTTGTTTAAATGACCGAACGTTACCCTATCTGAAATCTAGCACTATTTTACCTTGTCCGGGGCTAAGCTATGTCCTGATCCTATACAAGACTAAGCTCTGTATTATTTTGCTCATATGCATCACCATGTCTTTGTCCACAGGCGTCATAGTCCAAAGGCATCATCCTCATGGCTTGAAGACACCGTGTCATGGCCTGAGGATCTCTCAACGCTGCATATCATTATTCAAAGGAGTCATGGTTCAGAGGCACCATTCTCATGGCCCGAGAACATCATTTCATGGCCTGCGAATCCCTTATCTCACGATTCATGGCCCAGGATGTCATGGTCTAAGGACATCATCCTCACCATCCAAAGACAACCTTCATGGTCTAAAGGGAGTTTGCATCATGTTTAAATTCTCGCAATGATCCATATATATTTGCACGCATCGTGTTTTAAGTTTTGCAGGTAATTCAGGAGTTAACCGTTCTTCAAACAGGAGCAACCTTTCCGCTCATACCATTCATACCCGGTCATTATCCCGAACGAAACCGACTCCCATCAATTACTCGCCTTTATTCCATGACCGTTCAGATATCTGCCTTGTGATACATCCGTTACGTTTCAGATTCACATTCATAACTCCGCATAAATCCATCCAATACTATCCTTCCCAGAAGAACCCTTTCCGAAATACACGACTATTCCTATAACAATTCCATCGGTTTCATTCACCGTTGGGTCCAGAACTACACACGGCCTGATACCTGTAAAATCAGGGATATGTAGGCAGCTCAGAAACCAGGGTTTGGCCTATATCTTTTCAAAAATACCCCATTCAGTCAAAATCGGTCATCATTTCTTTACCCGACAACTCTTTCATCCTTCCCAGGTAAAGAGGGGCAGCTGTTGATGCCCAATTTTCCCTCATATATATATATATATATATATATATATATATATATATAATATATATAATATATATATATATATATATATAATAACATACTTTCAAAATAGCGCATATGCATCATCATTTGATTTACAGGCATGCACAAGTATTTTTTTCATAATTTTAAAGGCTTTAAATCAATTTGTTTCACCATTTTATTATATAAATATCCAATAATTACCCTCCAAATAATTTTTTATGATGATTTACTCATCTAAACTTATCATTTATACCATCATAATGTTTTAATACTTTTGAGTGCATTTCTATAATTACATTTACATTTTACAAGGCTAAATTGCACATTTTATAATAATAGCCCATATGTATGTATAATTACATTATTTATGCATAAAATAACTTTTTATATTTTTATAATGTTAAGTAATTATTTTAAATCATTTTAATGCACAAGTGATATTTTTTTATTTATTAATTATTTTTTTATAAATTATTTATTGGATAAATTGGGTATTTAAAATAGCCCCCTAAGACCCGAAAGACCTATACACTACTCAATTACCCCAGCCCAAAATACCAAGCCCAATACCCCAGTCCAAGACCCCTTAACCCAGTCCTGTACCCGTCCAAATTACCCGACCCAGCATGTTTAAATCAGGACTGTTGATCTCCCAAAATCAACGGTCCACATCACTCCAACCCTTTTAAACTAACCTATCCCGCCAAAACCCTAAATTATTTTCACCCAGCCCGCCGTCTCTATTCACTCCCTCTCTCATCTTCTCCCCCCTCTCCTCTCAAAAGCCTAGCGTCGTCATCACCCTAATCTCTCCGATTCCAACCCCATAATGGAATCAATCATTGATTCCTTACCTTATTTGGCCCCTCCTCCTTACTGGCTACCCGATTTTGGTATTACCTAATGGCTTTCCTTAAATGGCAAGCAGATCTTGAGAGATTCGAACCAAATTTGGTTCAAAATCCTTAACCTGTTGTGTATTCTGTCTATGTTCATCCCGTGTTCTTTGTGAGTACGGTTGTTTTACGTATCTCTTGTGGATTCTTACTTAGCCCTAAAGGTTAGGGTTTCAGATTCTCTTTGATTCGAACCTAAACGAGTTCAAGCTTTGATTTTTAGCATTATCTCGTCTCTATTCACTTCATTATGCGTGAATCTGCCTATTACTGCTAATTTCCTTTATTTGCCCTAAGTTAGGGTTTCAGTTTTTTTCTAGTTTGATTCTTTGTTGCTTATTGAATAAATCTCCGGTCTCTGTTCATTATACACAGTATATGATTATTTTGCCCTTGTTTCCCTACTGATTTTATGGTTTACCTAAAACCAGGGTTTGAGACTTTTACTCTTTCCTTTCTCGTATGGTACTGATATTTTCCTTATTTTATTCAATCTACCATGTTTCCATTATTTCTTTACCTTATTTGCCTTGAAGCTTATTGTTAATTGATATTTTCCTTATTTTAAGTGTTACTCGCTTGGTTACACGCTATTATGCCCTGTTAATTTACTGAACTCTGTATTATTTATTCTGTGATTAATTTCTTTCCTAACTTATATGTGTTTGATTACTTCCCTTATTTGTTCGCCTAATTGAACACTATTTAAACCCTTATCCCTTTCCCCTTTAGACAGACTTGAACTCTCAATATTCTCACTAAGAAACCTAGGGCTTAGTTCTATAATCTTTCTGCTCTCTCTTGTTTACTACTGGTCTTGGCCGGTTGAATGCCAAAGCCAAATATTCTGGATTCTCGACTCTGTGGTATTACTCCAGTTTGCTTGCTTAACTGGTGAGTGACTATCCTTTGTCATTTCATCTCTATGTATCCAGGAACTATGTTTACAATCTAGCATGCTTAAAGTTCATTCTGAACATGATTCTGCCTATCTATATGATCCTCTTTAGTCCTATAGTTGGTAATGTTAATTCTAAGATTGGTTATCTTTGAATAATATGAATCCTCCTAAAGGATAACTTATTGTTTTAACTTGTCTCATGCATATTGTTTGTTGGTCCTGAATTTGTTCTGAACTTAGTATCCTTAAGATACCACTAACATGAAAATTAGTTCATCAATCCTAACTTTACAGACTTGTATTGTTACTTAATTTGTGTGCCCTGCTAAGAGGTCTTGTATCCCATAAGATTTATGTGATAATCTGACTGTTTGCCTTAACACCTTGCCTAAATGTTTTTGTGATTAAACAAGGTTGTCATAAATGCACACTTAGTGTAATTAGGTCTTTTCTGACTTGACCTGTTTGAAACTGTGTACTTCGCCACCCTTTCTTGTTTTCTTAATGCCATTATGCCTATATGTTTTGTGTTCTAAAAAATTTTGCTATGGTAGTCTTCTTCTGAGAAATCCAAACTATTTTAAATCTGTCCCTACCTCTTTTCATATGCTGTTACTCTTTTTAAAACTCCCAATCTTAGTCCTTTAGGTTCTATCCTCAACTACCCCAGTGTGAGCACTTCTCAGCGTCCATGTGAGACTCTTGTGAACTCTGACACACTGGGAACTGGTTCCTAATCTCGTTTGAATCATTTCTGAGTATGTGATTCTGATGTGAGAATTGCCCTGGGTCCCTGAGGCCCTTGGAAACTTTGATTCATAGGAAACTTGGTTCTATATATGCTATGGGTGAATTACTCATTACCGGCTATGCTGTACCTGTGAAATAAGTCTCGAGGTGGAAATGGTTTGAAGGCCTGGTTGCCCAGGTGCATTTGGGGCCCGATAAAAGCTCCCTATAGTTTGTGACATTACTATCATGTAATTCATTTGCTAATGTTGTCTGTAATAACTTTGTAATAAATAGATTCTGGGGTATTTAGTGAAATCTGGAGGGTTTCTTATTTCTTTTGTTAAACTGGTAAGGTTTTATCTATGCTGTTAATTCTGCTCATTTTGTCCAAAACCGTTAAGTTCTACGTTATTTAGAGATCTTGCCTATAGGACTTTCTTTGGTGATGCTGATTCTGCTATAATCGTATGAGTTCTATATTTGAAACCTGCCTAGGACTAATATTACAACTTTTTGTTAGAAATCCTGCCTATAGGATACGTTAATTTGTCTAATAAAGTGTGTTAGCAATCATGCCTATAGCACCAATATTTGACTCAACTGTTTTCTGGCAATGTGCCTAAATTTTTGCCCGTATGCTATTCAATTAGATATCATGCCTATAGGATTAAAATCAGTTCAATGATAGATATCATGCCTATAGGATCAAAATCAGTTCAATGATAGATATCATGCTTATAGGATCAAAATCAGTTCAATGATAGATATCATGCTTATAGGGTTAAAATATCAGTTCTATGATAGATATCATGCCTATAGGATAAAAAAAATTAGTTTAGTGATAGAAATCATGCCTATAGGATTCTGCTAATGGGTTCTGAACACAATCGCCGCTGTCAATCACTTAGACAATATGCCTATAGGACTAAAACCACAATTCTAGATTTGTAACTGTGATTTACTATTATTCATCACTGCATGAAACGCCCAAATATTGTACTAAATAAAATCAGTAGGCAAAATAATAGGCCTTAACACTCGCATTAATGAAACTGATTTTGTATATTACTGCTCGCCTATCTTCTCACATAGATATCTTGTCTAGAGGATTCTGCGATTAATAAAACCTGCTAATCAGTTGCGTGCATTTACTGTTTACGTGTGGAGGTAAATATGAGCCTATATCTGTTTTTATGTGAAAAGTCCTAACTATTTTGCTTGTCGCCTGGTATTTTACAATTTTGAGCAACCCAGGCTTAGTCTAGTTACATCCCAAATAGAAGTCCTAATGCCTCCAGGACCATAGGTAAGGGACGGGTAGTGCGCGCATAGGAAACGAACTAGAATCAACTAGAGCGCTTTATGTAACAAGTTAATGATAGTAATCGGGTAGCAGGAGATAATAGTCTGTGCCCGCTGAATAATATGAGTAACACCCCGACTCGGATTGAGTGATTTATGTGTTGGATGGAGTTATTATTATTATTTCTAAGGCAATCAAGGATGAATTAGAAGAAGTTAGATTGGTTAGCCATAGTTGAATTGGCATATTGGTGGTAGTGATCAGTTCCTTCAACGTGATTAAGTTATGCATGTGATTCGTGATGGTACCTGTGAGGCTGGACGACCACCGTAATTGATTTTATTAGGGAATATTTAAGTATTATGTCCTGTTACGTGTGGGCGGATCCCGGAAGGGTTATGGTGGCTTAGACCACTACTTGAGGATTAAAATGTTCTACGGTTATGAGAATTCACTCGCATGTTGCTATGGCTCTCTTGTAAGGGGAAAAGTAAAAGGTTTACATGTGATGAAGTGTTTACCCTTTTAGTGGTTCAGGATTTATGATAACATTCTGGCACTATCGCATATTGGCATGTATGTGCAGTGAGTGGTATGAAAATTTAGAAGTGAGGAACCGAGGTTGCGGTTCGGTATTGGCAAGGATGCCACGGGCTCGTATGAGCAGGAAAGGGATTTGAATGTTTAGAATAAGCTGGTATTGTCTTCAGCGTCACCTGAGGTCGGTGTTTTGTGAAAGAGGCTTTGCAACCTGGTTATGGATTCTTGTTTTGCTTTATATCATTAGTGTGGCCGGTGGTATGGATGTGCATACTGGTTATCTGGTGCGGAAGGTCGTGGGAGCGTGTCTCACGGGGAGATTGTATAAGTGTGACATGTAGTCACTTGATTGATTGGAAATTTAAACCAAGTATGAAGATTGTGGTAATATCGGTAATTTGAGAATTTATGCCTGAAGAGCACTCGGTTTATTGGGTTGTGGACTATGGAGGCTTACTCCGATTGTGATGGTTGTTCTTTTAAGTTATAGGAAAAAGGGGGTATTTATGGACCCTTGAAAGGTTATTTTCCTAGTACGGTGCGATCAGAATCGGCTTGAGGTATGTGGATAAATTTAAATATGAAGGTGGGCTCTATACCAGTCCGGATGTGTTCATTTCACCATAGCGCTCCTTATGAAGGAGTATTCGGATGTTGGATGCTATTTCCTGGTCAGCTATTTCATGTAATGCTATAGTGGGCCGTGTGAGTTTTGAAATGGCTTGATAAATTTCTTATGTGTTAAGGTTCTGCGTAGCGATAGTGTTATGTGAGCAGGATGACTCTTGTGATTCAGATTATATATTGCACCTCAGTTGTGCTTGTGTTTTGTAGCTTATTGAGCTATCTGTCTTCCCAGGGATGGCATTATGCACCTAGTGTGCTTACAACCGATATTCGATATTCAGTAGTAATGAGCAATTTAGCTCGGTGTGTATCTCCTTATGTGAGTTCTATGTGTGGATCGGGTGACACGCCGCCACGGGTATGTTGTCTGGATCGGGTTGCACGCTGCAACAGTGTGATGATGAGTACAATACCTTATATTCTCTTTTGTGTGTTTTGTTTCCCATTTTCTGAGGAAGGTTCATGACACCTTTTCGGTTGTCTAATTAGTTTCGTGGGTTGAGTAGTCTCTTCCAGAGTTTGATTTCCATATGTATCACGTTCAAGTTTGTGGCCTATCGGCACATGTTGGCATCATATGAGTCTTATTGCCCAAGCAGCTTATACTAGGTAAGACGAGATTATTGGATCTAGGATCAGTGTGATCGGATTATAAGAAGTATATTAAGGAGAAAATACCATTATTTGGTTCAAAATGAGGTAATGATTCTTGTCAGGAGTATAGACTCAATGGTTGGTTGACCCGGCAGTGGTTATGAATTTCTACACGGCTCTTCCATCTGGCGGTATCGTATGAGTTGGATCAAGACTTATACATGTCATAAGATGCATTGTGAGCATCAAATTCGGGAAATGTCGGTTGTTATGATCAGATAATGTTATTATGGTCTTGTGAATGATATGGCACATGGAGAGAATTCAGCAGAGGTATGGAGTCATGTTCTGGTAGATCGCGTAGTGATTGATATGGTGTTCATATATTGGAGCAGGCTTGGCAGTGAATTTCGGATGTTGAAACTGGATCTAAGGTTTATTTTCCTAAATAAAAGATGATATCTTCAGATTTGATCGAGCTAATGTTCTCAACTGAGTTGTGGTAGCACGGATAGGTGCACGGGGTGTTAAACAGTGATTTTGGACAACTCCAGTGCAGGTCTTAGTCCGTTTGAGGACGAACGTATGTTTAAGTGGAAGAGAATGAAACGACCCGGCCGGTCGTTTTGAGCTCTAGCACGTCGTTCGGTAGTTTGAGGCCATGAGCAGCTTCACGTCAGTTAATATGACTTGTACGCATGATCATGATTGAATTCCGGGAAGTTCGGAGTTGATTTGGAAGGAGAATTCGCATTTCAGAAGCTTTAAGTTGGAGGAATTGACAAGGATTGGATTTTTGAGTAAACGACCTCGGAATCGGGATTTGAAGGTTCCAGCATGTTTGTGTGATGATTTTGGACTTGGGCGTAGGTCCAGATCGGGTTTTGGATGACCCGGGAGCGTTTCAGCGCCTATTGTGGAAGTTAGCATTTTGGAAGAATTTCATAAGTTTAGGTTGAAGTGCATTTCAGTGTTATTGATGTCCGTTTGGTATTCCAAGTCTGGGAATAGCTCCGTATGGTGATTCTAGTATTAGGTGTGCGATCGGAAGTGGATTTGGAGGTCTGTAGGTTATTTTGGAGTCATTTGGCGAAAGTTAGAAATTTGAAGGTTTTTAAGAAGTTTGACCGAAGGTGGACTTTTTGGTATCGGGGTTAGATTCCGATTCCGGAAGTCGGAGTAGGCCCATAATGTCAAATATGAATTGTGTGCAAAATTTGAGGTCAATCGGACGTGATTTGATATGTTTCGGCATCGAATGTAGAAATTTGAAGTTCTAAAGTTCATAAAGCTCGAATTGGGGTGTGATTCGTGATTTCAGCGTTGTTTGATGCGATTTGAGGCTTCGAGCAGGTCCGCATTATGTTTTGGATTGGTTGGTGTCATTGGACGGGGTCCCAGGGGCCTCAGGTGGATTTCGGGTGATTAACGGATCGAAATTTGGAGTTGAGGAAGAGCTGAAGCAGCTGGCACCTAGTGTAACCGAACCTGCGTGAAGAGGGCCGCAGGTGCGGGCCTGCAGGTGTGGGAGATGGCTCGCAAAAAGCGGAAGGTGCCAGGCCGCTGAGAAACTGCAGAAGCGGAAATGTTTGCGCACCTGCGACGGTGCAGGTGCGGTGCCAGTCACCGCAAAAGCGCATAGAGCCGCAGATGCGGTAGAGGAAGCCGCTGAAGCGGAAGCGCTGGGAGCCGCAGGTGCAGATGTCGCTAGGGAAGTGAGGGGTTTTATAATCTGGAAATTGGCCATTTTCTCCCATTTTCATTTGTTGTGGACGATTTTTGAGAGCTTCAAGGGGAGATGTTCTTCAAGTATCGCAAGGTAAGTTGTTTCCACTCATTACAAGTTAAATACATGATATAGATACAAATTTAGGTATGGAAATTAGTAGAAAGTTGGGGTTTTGAGGAAAACTTAGAAATTTGGTATTTTTGGATTTTGACCACGATTTTGGGCATGAAATTGAGATTAAATTATATATTTGAGTTCTTGAGGTTGTGGGCAAACTTTATCTTCGAAAAATTGCGGAATCCGGGAGCGTGGGCCCGAGGGCGATTTGTCAACTTTTCGATCGGGGTTAGGAATTGTTATAAATTGGATTATTATGAGTAATTGAGCACATATTAATGGGTTTGCATAATTGTTGGCTAGTTTTGGGGCGTTATGCATCGATTCGAGTCTTCGAAGGGGCGTGGAATGCCGGTTATGGAACTTCGAAGCGAGGTGAGTCTCCTTTCTAACCTTGTAAGAGGGAACTGTCCCCATAGGTGAATTAATTGGTTATGTGTTGCTATTTGTTGGGGTCTACGTACGCACGAGGTGATGAGAGTCCGTGCGTAGCTATTATTATGCTTATGTTCGGGTAGTCTAGGACCCAAAAGCATGCTTTACTAGAAATAATTGTGACCTTATTGATAGTTTAAATTGCCTTAATCGTGTCGAAGTGGTAAAGGATTTTCTAAAAGAGTTAAACTTCGTTTCCTCGACTTGTAAAAGAGAAATCTACACCTCCTTGGATAACTGTTTCCTTGATGAAGTCTTAATTGACTGTTCGAATGTGTATTTCTGTGTGTACATGCGTCGCATGTATGATTCGCGAGCGGGGTGATTGTTTATTTACGTGTACCTGCGTCGCATGAATGATTCACGAGCGGGGCGATTGTTTATTTATATTTGACCGCGTCGCATGTATGATTTGCGAGCGGGGTAATAGATGCATCTATGGTTCGCGCCATTCGACCCTCTGGCAGTGCACAGTTTGAATATTGTTGGATCAGGCCGTACGACCTCAGCATGATTTGCGCATGCTTGTATTGCTTGCCTTGAAATTCATAAAGGTTGATATTTGTTCTCCCTGGCCTGAGATAAATGTATAAATGATGAAAATGAATTTGGGAATTTCCTATAAAAGAAGGAATATTTTACTTGCCTCATGCTATTGAGTTACAGCCATTTTTATGTAAATCCTCGATTTACTTTATTGTTGGTATATTATTATTGGACCACTAGTAAGTGTCCAAGTCAACCTCTCGCCTCTACTTCTTCAAGATTGACGGGATACTTACTGAGTACACGTTGTTTTTGTACTCACGCTACACTTGCTGTGCATTTTTGTTGCATAGGCACATGTACCTCAGCGGCATAATGGGCATAGCAGCATGGATGCTACAGAGACTTAGGTGAGCTGCATCTCTCGAGGCGACCCGCAGCCGGCATAGTCTCTTTCAGTGTATAGTATTTACCTTCTGTCCAATTTGTATTCTGGACTGTTATTGTACGTTGTTTGATTTCCTAGAATTAGCTCATGCACTTGCGACATCGGGTTCTGGGATGATTATGGGATTATTCAATGTTAAGTTTGTTAAAGACATTATTTTATTTCAGTGAATTTCATTATTTATTTTTTAATGCATAAAAGAAATGATTTCAATAAAAACTAAAATGGGAATTTAATTAACTTCTTGGTGTTGGCTTGCCTGACAGTGGTGCCGCGCCATCACGACCCTTAGTGGATTTTGGGTCGTGACAATTAATCCCTTATCCTTTTTATTTAATTAGTTTAACAAAAAGATTCATACTTTTTGGTCAAACAATTTGGCGTCGTCTGTGGGGATTTTCTAGTTAAAGTTTTTTTTCTTCTAGATCTAAAAAAAACAACGCAAAAAACCTTACGCTTCCTTGTGTACACATATCTAACATGGCAGGCAACGGAGAGGAAAACATTCGAGGAGATGGCCAACAAGTTCCTAACAGCCCATGCCGGAGCAAAAAAGGCGGAGGCAAGAGTATATGACATATTTGCTATCAAACAATCAATTGGAGAGGGACTAAGGGACTTCCTTGCTCGTTTTAACCGAGTAAGGACGACCTTATATCGGAAGGAATGGCCGTGATAGCCTTCCAAAATGCGCTGAACAGAAGCGGTTCGAGGGCGACTAGAAAGCTACTGAGCCGCCTCATGAAATATCCCCGACCACTTGGGACGAAATACCCAATGCTTATTGCGCCGAAGTTCAAGCCGACGAAGATAATCTTAATAGGCCAACCACACGACTAACTTCAGTACAAGCAGAGTCCAGAAAGGACCGGAGAAACGACAACAGGAGAGATATAGTAGGACCCCGACCTAATCGGGAAAGACATCAGCCTTATGTCAGAGGCACCCTCATGCCGCCTCCTCTCCACGAAGAAGTCCCATCTAGGCCACGAACAAGAACTCACCAAAGTGAAAGAGGTATGTCCCCTTATTATCTCTCATAATTTCTATGTTTTCCCCTCAGAAATAGTCTACGCACTGGAGGAGCTCGGCCCAAAAGTGAAATGGCCGCAGAAGATGAGATCCGACCTAAGTACCAGGAAGTCAAATGCTCTTTGAGAATTCCACCAGGAGCAGGGTCACAAAACCGAAGACTGTATCGCCCTAAGACAAGAGGTCGTGAACATGCTTCACCAAGGGCACATGAAAGAGCTGATGAGCGACCGAGGGAGAGCCAACTTTGCCCGTGGACGTGAACAGCACTAGGGACCACCCAAACTACCTTCCCTGACTTGAACCATTCAAATGATCATCGAAGGAGGCGACGACGCATCAATCAACAGCGTGAAGTTCACCACCACCCACAAACTCAAACGGTCGATCACTCATGAACGATACGATGAACTCAAAGAAAGTATCATCTTTGATAAGTGGGATACCCACAGTTTGGTTTTTACTCACTATGATGCCTTGTCATTACTTTATGCATCTTAGATACTGATGTAAAACATATTATAGTCGATGATGGGAGCGGCGCGTGCATCATCCACCCTCGAGTTCTCGCACAAATGAAGCTCGAGGATAGGATAGTGCCACGCTGCATCACAAGGACATGTTTTAACAATGCAATTGAGTAGACATTTGGAGAAATCACACTGCCCGTCCTGGCCGGCGGCATCACTTTGGAGACACAGGATACATCGTACAACGCCATCATAGGTCGACCTTCGATACACGCCATGAAAGCCGTCCCCTCCAGCTTATATCAAGTCATCAAATTTCCTACCCCTTGGGGGTATTCAGCATCCGCAGAGAGCAACACACTACCCGAGAATGCTACCGCATCGCCCAAGACTGCACATACACCCAACAATTGAAAGGCAAAGCCGAGGAGGCATAGCAATTAATGAGGTCGCGGTCAGGTGGTGACAAAGGGAAAGACGCTATCAGGGACCCCGAAATCATTGAAGCCAAAGGGTCTACCGTAGAGGATCTCGACCCCGTCCAACTCGATGATAACGACCACAGCAAGAAAGCTTTCATCGGCCACAAGCTCCAAGAACCAGATAAATTCCGTCAATTCTTAAAAAGTAACGTAGACCTGTTTGCTTTTTCCCATGAACACATGCCAGGTATCCCAAAAGAGATAGCAACACACAAGCTGAATGTTGACCCATTCTACCCCTCCCCCTCCCCGGTGAGACAAATCAAGCAGAAATTCAATGCCGCCATAAATGACGCAGTCCGCGAAGAGGTGGAGAAGTTGTTGGAAAACGGCTCCATCAGGGAGTCAAAATATCCTCAATGGGTCGCCAACGTTGTCATGGTGAAAAAGAAGAACGGAAAGTGGCAGATGCGCGTGGACTTCACAGATCTAAACAACGCCTGCCCGCAAGATTCGTTTCCACTTTCTCATATCGACCAACTCATTGACGCAACGGCCGGGCACGAGCTGTACAGCTTCCTAGATGCGTACTCGGGCTATAACCATATCCTCATGGAAGAGAAAGACCAGGAGAATACCACCTTCATCACTCATCAGGGAACGTACTGCTATTGAGTGATGCCTTTCGGATTGAAAAATGCGGGGGCGACGTATCAGAGGTTGGTGACAAGAATGTTCAAAGACCAGCTCGGCAAAACCATGGAAGTCTACATCGATGACATGTTGGTCAAGTCAAAAAGGAAAGAGGACCACATCGACCACTTGAAAGAGGACTTCGACATACTTAGACGATACGGTATGAAACTCAGCCCGGAAAAGTGCGCCTTCAGAGTAATATCGGGAAGGTTCCTCGGTTTCTTGGTATCACAATGAGGCATCGAGGTCAACCCCGACCAAATCAAACTATAGAAGGAATACTAGAGAACCTGACTAGTAAGAAATAGGTACAAAAGCTGGCAGGCCGCATAGCCGCCCTGTCAAGGTTCATCTCACGATCCTCCGATAGATGCCATAAATATTTGTTGTACTCAAGAAAGACAATAGCTCCAATGGAACTCTAAGTGCATCGAAGCCTTTAAAGAATTAAAGGCGTACCTATCTTCACCCCCACTAATCGCCAAGGCGAAACCTAGTGAGCGTCTCCTCGTCTATCTAGCAATGTACGATGTGGCTGTTGCGGTCCTGGTCTGAGAAAACAAAGGGATGAAATTAGAACTCAAATACATAGCAAAGAGAGTCGTCCTACGATGCGACTCTCAGCTCTTCGTCAATCAAGTTACGGGGACTTTCCAAATCAAGGAACAAAGACTGCAAAAATACCAGGCCGAGATCTGCAAGCTGTTACCCGAGTTCGATGAATGCCAGCTCGACCAAATCCCTCGAGCACAGAATATCGAAGTAGACGACCTTGCCAAATTAGCAGCGGCCACTAAAAGCATAACCGGAGTAAGGAACGCGTCACTCTCCTCCACTCGTCGGTTGATCAAATCGAGGTACGAACTAAACCTAACATGGGACTGGCACAACCGTATTGTCATGTATTTGCAGGACGACATGCTCCTAGATAACAAAAGAGAAGCCAAAAAGCTTTGAATGCAGGCTGCCAAGTATAACATCATCAACAACGACTTGTACAAAAGAACCTATGGTGGCCCCCTAGCGAAATGCTTAGGCCTAAACCAGACACGACGTGTTCTGAAAGAGGTCCACAAGGGTCACTACGGAGCCCATACAGAAAATCAAGTCCTAAGCCAGATGCCTCATACGGGCAGGCTACTACTGGCTCACAATGAAGAAAGAGGCCGCTGACTTCGTGAAAAAATGCGAACAATGCCAAAGATATGCCCCCATGATCCATCAAGCAAACAAGCACCTCCACCCAGTCACCTCGCCTTGGCCTTTCTCCAAATGGGGGATGGACATCGTCGGCCCCCTCCCAGCAGGACGAGGTGATGTACGATTCCTTTTAGTTTTAACAGACTATTTTTTAAAGTGGGTAGAAGCAGGTGCATTCGCCCAAATACGAGAGCAAGAAGTGATCACCTTCATATGGAGGAATATCATATGTCGCTTCGGCCTCCCCAAAGAAATCATTTGTGACAATGATAAGTAGGGATTTTGACTACTTATTTGCACTCTTTTACTTTCATTTTAGCTCAAAATTGCTTAAAGGTATTCCTGAAAACTGATGAAATGTGCTTTCTTGCAGGAGTGTTGGAATATGAGCTAAAGAGATGAAAATCAACTCAAGAAGGAGTATTTTTGGACAAGGACCAAAACAAGGCTAAAAGGTAAAAATGCAGAACGCACAATATTGAGTGCGGCCGCAGAACATGAGGCAGCCTCTGACAGAATTCCCATGCAAAATGCGGACCACATAATTATTGTGTGGCCGCAGAAGATGAGGTTTAGAGAGATGGATTTTAGGGCCATGAAGAAGTGCGGACTGCACCATTATTGTGCAGCCACAGAATCAAGAGCGCGGTCGCACTCAGAAATGTGTGGTCCGCAGAAGTTCCCCATGTCGAAGCCCAAGGTCAAGTGCGGACCACACCATTATTTTGCAGCCGCAAAATCAAGAACGCGGCCGCACTCAGAAATGTGCGGTCCGCATAAGCTGTCGAAGTGCAGCCGCAACCTTGAATTGTGCGGCCGCATAAGTCCAACCTGCCAAGCCAAGTCTCAATGTGCGGACCGCACATATAATTGTGCGGCCGCACAACCTCCACAACGGCAATTTTGTCCGATAATTTTAGCTGGGTATAAATAGATCCTTTTGTCATTTTTTGGTCAAGTTTGGTGCACCTGTGAATATATACCCATTTTTCTTTACTGTATTGGGTTTTGTAATGGTTTAACATTTTAACATTAGATTTTCTTCCCTTAATCATCTATTATGGATTTATCTTAGTTTCTCCTTTAATTTATGCATTTTCCATGAGTAGCTAAACCCTTAGCTAGGGTTACGACCCAACCCTAGTATGGGTGCTTAATGGGTGATTGATTTAGGGCTTATTTATGATTGGGTATATGATATTTAGCCTAGTTCTTGCTTGAATTATAGAATTGATGGTTGCAAACATTGATTCATTCCTAATTGACTTAGTCTCTACTTGAGAAATAGAGACTAAGTCTAGGAAAACTTTGCTAACAAGAAATTGGGGTGATCTGAAGAAATTGATAGCCCCAACTAAAGGGTTGAAACCAGAGATAGTAAGGCCCAACTTGAGCATCAATCACTTGATTCGTGAAATACCCATTTGGACTTGAGAAAGCCAAATTAGGTCAAATCACTCAAACTACTGAGAGGTATAGAGTGAGTAATCGCGTGTGATTGCTAAATTGTATCCCGATCAACCAAATATGCCCTAAAGCTTTCAATCCGTAGGTAACCGTCTAGGCGGAAGTTACAACCCTAGATCTTTTATAACCTGAAACAACAAAACCAAAAACATTGTCTCCTAGATTTTCAATAACAAGCATTAGCATACAAACTAGAAGTAGAAAAGAAACAACTGAATATATGGAAGTGCAATCTTGTGCACGACATACACTAGACTAGGTATATACCTAATTGACGAGAGTCTAGCGTGTGTAAATTTAAACTCGTACTCTGTCAAATAATAGTATAGAAAGATGTCGAACCCACAGAGATTGGTTTATCTATTCTACAGATGTTTCTTGTTTTAATTACTATTTGAGAAAATCGGGAAGAGTTGAGTTGTGAATTAATTAACTAAAATTACATGAATAGAGTGATAGAAAATATTTTGTTTTTCACAAATATAATAAGAAGGCGTTGGGATCATAACTTCACTTAATATTTCTATTCTATAATAGATAAATTTATCCTTCAATTTCTATTTCTCACAAATATATAAGTGCCTCTCACGATTACATTTATATATTATTATTTAAGTTGAACAATTAATTGCACTCCTCTCGGTTATACAAAATTAATCGTCAAAATAGTAATATAAAAGACCCAGAAATACGTGCTTGAACAGAAACATGCTCCTTTTAGTAAGTCCCTTTCGGTTACTGATCGGCTCCAACCCTATACCACTATAAATGGCAAAGAGTGATCGATTCAGCTTTTACCCGAATGGTCGGGATCGATATCCACAAGGAGCTAATATTGGTTGGGAGTTGGGTTTCTATCCAATCTAGCTATGCGTGTTGCTCTTAATTGAACTTCTAACCATGTTTGGATTTGTTTCTATTCTACTATTAATTCTACTGATTGCTGAAAGTAATCTAAGTACAATATTTTTGTAGGATTTTTCTCAATTGTTAAAAAGCACTTGGGAAGTGACTTACACCTAGGAGAGTGAGTATCTAATGAGGTCTAGAAGTTAGGACAAGCTTGTCATAATTGGGATCGTGATATAACCTTTGCGCATAATTACTCACTCTATACCTCTCGGTAGTTTGAGTGACTTTGCCCTAATTGGCTTTCTCAATCCCAATTGGGTGTTCAAACAATGCAAGAAAAATTGGCTCAAGTCGGGTATTACTATCTCTAGGTTTAGCCCTTTAATTGGGGCTATCAATCTCTTGAATGCACCCCAATTCCTTGTTAGCCTGAATTTCCTAGACTTAGACCCTCTTTCTCAAGAAGAGTCTAAGTCATAAAGGCACTAATCAGTGTTTGCAACCACTAATTCTACAATTAAAGCATGAATCAAGCTAAATATCATTAACCCATAAACAATTAAGCCCTAAAATTGAAGACCCATTAAATACCCACACTAGGGTTGGGTCACAACCCTAGCTAATGGGTTTAGCTACTTATAATCAAGGTAGAAATCAAAGATGGAGATGAAATATAAGCCATAAAAGTTGATTATAAGAATAAAATCTAAGATTAATAGCTAAAGCTGCTCTAAAATTACTCTAAGTAGTAAAATACGGTTGTTCACGAGCTCCTCTGACAAAAGATAACCTAAAAAATGTGAAAAAGAACTATTTATGCACAACTGAAATTACTGGACAAAAATACCCCTACGGAGGTTCTGTTGTCAGGGAAATAATGAGCGCCTCAGCGTAAGGACTTCCGCGGCGGCAAAACGAGCGCGGACCACGTTTCTTCACTTTTTGCTTGGTTTGGACTTGATTTCGCGGACAACGTAAAAGTTACCGCCTCGACATTAGCCTCAACCGCGGCTGCGCAATTCGGACGCAGATCGTGCTCCTCAGTTAGCTTCACTTTGCAGGGTCTCTGAACCTTGATTGCCGCTCTCAGCGGAAATACCACCACGACCGCGTCAGGTATTCTGCGGTCGCACTTTTTATCGTGGTCAGCGGTATCTATTGCACCCAAAACACCTTCTCTGAACCTCAATTCCGCGGACCGCGTAATTGTGGCCGCTTCAGCGGTGATCTTCCGAGGCCGCTCTTTTCCTTCGCGGTCAACGCTTTTATCTCAGCTTTGAACTTGTGCACTTTTAACTCCTTCATGAGTTGATTATGGCTTTCTTGCCTCATTTTGACCAAACCATGCAGACAAGCACAATAAGTCAGTTTTCGAGAATAATTTTACACATTTTTTATCCAAAACCTAAGCAAAAGAGAGCATAAGATAGGCTAAAATCCATAGTTATCAACTCCCCCAAACTTGAGCATTTGCTTGTCCCCAAGCAAACTAAGTAATTCCTACCTCTTCAAGATAAAAGAAAGGAAAATTTCAGCTGTCCTAAGGTGACTTCATCAAGCATCAATTGGGACTAACAATTACCCTCAACTCAATGCATTATTAACAACATACAAACGTTTTAGTATGATAGCCCTAGTGCGACACAAAAGCATCAAGAGTTGACTTAACTCATCAAGGAAACTATTTCTACTACATAGGTCATTGTGGAACCCAAACTCTTACTCCTCTACTCTCCATATGCAAACCTCACTTTAGATTGTAGCACTCAGAACGAGGACTGTGGAAAAGAACGCTCATCTCTCTCAAAGGAAGGTCACAAGTCCGGCTCTAAGTACCATAAGCTTGCCTCTTATGTAAATCACCACTAATTTAAGCTCACTCAACTTGAAATCGTATAGGGCTTTTACGGGACTGTAATGAAGGCTTTTGGTCCAAGGTAGGATATATCGGTCTATGAAGGTCTCATCTTTCCTTAAGCACTTTATTTTCTCATTTCAGCTCACACTTTCTTGACTCTTTGAGTCATTTTCTTCTTCCTTAGGGGCTAGAGAGACACACTGTCACTCTTTCTTGTTCCTGATAATCATTTTTCTCCTTTTCTATTCATTCCAAGCCTTTCATCATTGCTTCCATTGAACCCTTTATTTTTCTATACTATTCACTTTCTTTTTGACTTTTTAGCTTTTCTTTTCTTTTTGCCTTTCTGGCTTTTCTTTTCTTTTTGCCTTTCCTTTTCTTCATTTTGTACCTTTTATCACTTTCACATTCCTCGTATCTCCCCCCAAACTTATGCTTTTGCCATTTGTGCTAAGGAAAGATTGGGTGCCAAGAGAGGGTCATTATAGAACGGATAAAGGAGTGTATCATGGTTATTGAAAGAACAAGGGCTTCGGCTCAACGAGGTTGACTAGGGATATCATATTTGGTGGGCTATGGATGCTTTCGGGTTTCAATTTGGATCAAGGAGAGCCTATAATCATTTCTTAAGTTGAGCTACACTTAGAATTTCGCCTAGACAAATATTTAGGGCAAGTTCTAGACTTATTGGCACGGAACTTGGACTTGCAAATCAATACCTCACCTCATAAGCTGTTGGATTGCTAAAGAGATAGAGTCGAGGGCCCACAGCAACCCTAGCTAAGATTGAGCAACACAAATGGCTCCAAGAAGCCACTCGATGATTGTTTAGTCAACACAAGAGTCTAAAGGTCATAACTAGCACCATTCCTTGCAAATCAATTTGTTTCTAACCATACTCAAAGGTAAATGTGCTAGGCCCAAGTGAAGCTTTGTCATTACTACTATTTACCCAAAAACATAAAGAAAAACAGACTCAAACCCTTAAGAAGGTTTTCACGCCATCCATCATCGGGAAGAGCCACCCGGTTCACACCAATTCCACCTTTGGAAAGAACAGTGGCATTAAGAAAACCAAAGGCTTATTGATCATGAAAACTTGTAAAAGTAAGAAGCTACAAATTGAAAAAGAAACTACTGAATGAAATAACAAGCTATGCTGTTATGGAAAATTGCAAAAGAAGTTATAAAGTAAAATACGAAAGGTAAACTGAATATGTACAATAGGGGATTGAGACGAATATACATAAAAGGGGAATGAATATATACATGGAAAAGTAACTTTATATACATACCAAAAGTAAAAAGTACGAGAATAGCGGAAAATAGTATCAAGGTTATTACAAACCAATTATCCAAAATATCCAAATCATCATCAAAATAGACCCACCCCCAAATAAAAAGTAGCATTGTCCTCAATGCTATCAACAAAAATAGAATAGGGGAAGGGTAGAGAGTAAAGAAGAACTCCCTATGATGCCTCTATCTGCATGTGGTCACTGGCTGGGTCCTGTGGCTTGCCTGAGTCACCTCCCTCGGGTCCTCCAGCTCAATCTCCAAATCCTCAGTCTGGGGGATCATCCCTCTCCTCATGGGCTCTCTGTCAGCTTCCTGCTCTGGTGCCTGTGCTACCTGAGCTGTTGGAACTGGCTCCTCCAAGAGTAAGTCCAATGGAATGTCTCCAGCTGATCTAAATCTTCTCAACCTCCTTGCTCAGCAGCTTTACTGACTCCTTTGAGGCTCGAGTCTTCTTCATTTTCTTCGTTTGTTTTCCCGGGTCCTTGATTGCTTTTCCTTGTGCCTCCAAAGCATCCATGATAAGCTTCTGGTTATCCAGGAGCTTCTTCTGGTTGTCCAGAAGCTCCTTTAGAGATTCCTCCACTGAAGCGGGCACCTGAGGCTGAGCTGGAACTGACTGAGCTGTCATTATGCTGGATAGGACAGATAGTTTAGATATAGCTGCCTGCATCCAGTTGTTTATGCTGGAAAGAGTCTGATTAACCCTCAGTGCAGTGAGAGGGTGTGCTGATGAAGAAGGCACTGAAGAAGGAATAAAAGTAGATGGTCCAGAGGGAGGATGTGGCATGGCAGTGGAAGGCTCAGAACCAGTGGCCACCACCGCTGGCTCTTCAGACTGGCCTGTGGAAGTGGTGGCTTTGCCCTTGGACTTGGGGTTGTCCGGACCCTGAAGCAAGTACCATGAAAATGGCCTCTTTGGTTTCACTTTGGTGTCAAGTCCCTTCCTTCTATTTCCTGAACTTCTAGGTACATGCTGAGGAAGTTTGGGAAGGGATATGAACTTTCATCTTTTCCAAGTGCTCTGTTAATCACCTTGGCCATAATATTACCAACATTGATCGGGTACCCCGCCATGATATCCCCCACAATAAGAGCCCGGGAAAGCGGCATATCACTGTAATGTGTAGTAGGGTCTAACCGGCTGCACACAAAAGTAGACCACCCCTTCGCTTCAAAGCTCAGAGCCTGTAGATCGGGGCCACAGGTGTTAGCCAAGCAGGACTAGTCCCAGGAATAGCGATCGCCGATGCAAGCCAAGGGCAGGCTAAATCATCCATAGCCACCTTCTCAAGATATTTGGACTCATCCTCATCATTGAACCCAGCATAGTCATTTAAAGTCTTGCCATCAAATCTGATCTTCCGGTTCTGCACCTTGGTCACATAGGTGCCCTCTTTTATGTGGGCTATGTTGGCATAGAACTCTTTGACTAAATATTCATTGGCCTTCGGCAGCTTGCTTGTAAAGAATTTCCACTCCACTCTTTCATCAAATTGCCTCTTCACATTGGGGTTGTGGGGTAGAAGATCCCTTTCTATGAATTGCCTCTCGAGGGTGAGAGACCTCTGCGGCCACCATTCCCGGAATTTGTGATAGGCTTTCTTACTAACGAACCGTTCTTACCATACCACTAGGTTCCTTGATCTTTCCAACCCCCCTGACTGAGTGTCACCACCCCTCCCGTCATCAGGGATCTCAACATCTACATCAATAGGGTTCATTGGTGAGGTCAAAGGTATGGCAGGTGGAGAAGCTGATGCTGAAGCCTCACAACTTCCCGAAACTTCTCGCAACTGAAAGTTCTTCTCAGAAGAGGCAGAGGGTGTAGGTTCTTCTCGCAACTGAAATTTCTCTGGAAAGTCTATAGGAACATGGGTTGGCACTAAGTCTCCTTCCGAAACTTCCCGGGAAGGGACATACTCACTTCCTTCAGAATGGGATGCGGCTTTGTCCGCGGCTTTGATGGCCTTTCGCATCTTCCCAATGGATTGTTATACTGCTAGGGGTAACTTGATCCTTCCTCATCCCCTTCCTCGGGAGGACTCTGCTCTCCCTTTTTGTTTATCACTCCCGCCTCTAGATTTGACCATTGTCTGCATACACAAAATGAAAGCTCATTAGTATTGTTGTTAAAAGAATCATTAAAGGAAGGCAGATGAAAAGTTGACTGTGTTCCAAAAGCAGAGGTCCGCTGACAGCAAAAAAAGGGCTGTGGCCACGGAAGAGGCACCGCGGTCCGCGTAAAAAGAAGCGCGGCCGTGAAAGACTAGGGTTCAGACTACCCAGTCTCTAAAGTTGGACTACAGCTGAGGGCGGAATTTTGGGCGCGGCCGCGAAAGTTGCAACGATGTTCGCGGAAAAACGAACGCGGCCGCGGACCCAACTAAGCAAGAATCTAAATTTAAAATCCGCTATCCGCGAAAAAAGAATCGCGGCCGCGTAAAATAGGCTGCTGACCATGGAAAACATACCATTTTAAACTCAAGACATTGTATGAACAGGTATTTGGCCGCGGAATTAGGGATTTCACTTTTTTTAGTCATTAACAGGTATCATGAACACCACTAACTCCTACTAGGCATGGATAACAAGTATCCTCATAAAATTTTAGCATCAACTAATTAACAACTAATTAACCCTAACTATAAAGAAACAGTAAAATAAAGATGAAAGAAAAGAAAGGAATAAAATTAACACAAATATTCGAGCATACCACTTGTGAGATGTGTAGTAATAGACTAACTCTTGAGTAATTTAGATTGAAAGACCACAATATGAGGATGAACAGTGCTTTTAGGTTCCGTGGGAGTCTAGGGTTCAAAAAGGGTAAAAGGGCTAATAACCTTCTATTTATACTAAAAAGTACAGGGCCCCACAGACCTTACCTGGCGCGGCCGCGGAATTACACCTTAGTCCGCGCTTTTACCTTTTTGAAGGGCTGTTACCAAGAAGGAACCGATGAGAGAGGAAAAATGAGCGTGGCCGCGAAAGAGAGACACGGACCGCGGAATTTCCACCATGGACGCGAATAAAACTTCAGAGAGTTGCTATTCTGGACTTTTTCAAGTCCGCGCCCGCGGACCATTTACGCCCCCACGAAAAGCAGCCGCTGACCGCGAAATTCTGAGCGCGGTCAGCGTAATTCTCACACTTAAGGCAATTTTTCCAGCAACAGTCCTGCACTGCACAACAATTCCCACACAAACTTCACAACTAGTTAATCCAAAATAAAGCCTAAACTAAGAAGAAAATCAAAAAAGAATGAACACCCATGGGTTGCCTCCCAAGAAGCGCCTGATTTAACGTCGCGGCACGGCGCATGTTACTATCAATCTCTTGAAATGGATCATTGCCACCACGTGGCTGTTATCAAACTTGCCAAGATAGTTCTTCACTCGGTGCCCATGAACTCGGAAGATTTCACCATTTTTGTTTTTCAAATTAAGAGCACCAAATGGAGTTACATGCACCATTTCAAAAGGGCCACTCCAATTTGACTTGAGTTTTCCCGGAAACAATCATAACCGAGAGTTGAATAAAAGAACCAAATCACCTTCCTTGAATTCCTTGCTCAGGGCATACTTGTCATATAAGTACTTCATCTTGTCCTTATTCAAGGACGAGCTGGAATAGGCATGGAATCGGAACTCATCTAGTTCATTAAGTTGCTATACCCGGAGATTTGCTGTAACCTCCCACTCAAGATTTAACTTCTTCAGCGCCCACATGGCCTTATGTTCTAACTCAACCGGAAGATGTCACGCTTTCCCAAATACCAACCGGTACGGAGACATACCAATTGGAGTCTTGTAAGTAGTCCTGTAAGCCCACAAAGCATCATCCAGTTTCTTTGACCAACCAGTCCTATTTGCATTGACAGTTTTTGGCAATATGCTCTTTATCTCCCTATTGGAGACCTCAACTTGTCCACTAGCCTGAGGATGATAAGGGGTTGATACCTTGTGATTGACACCATACTTTGCAAGCAAAGTGTCAAATGCCCTGTTGTAGAAATTAGAACCCCCATTAATGATGATCGCCCTAGGAGTGCCAAACCTTGTAAAAATATTTTTCTTTAAGAAAGCCACTACACTCTGTGCCTCATTGTTGGGCAAAGCCACCGCTTCAACCCACTTGGAAACATAATCAACAACACCAGAATGTACGTGTTACCACATGAACTCACAAAAGGTCCCATGAAGTCAATGCCCCACACGTCAAATATGTCAACCTCAAGAATAGTAGTGAGAGGCATTTCATCCTTCTTGGAAATTCCACAAGCTCTTTGACACTCATCACATCTCTTCACAAGCTCACTAGCATCTTTATACAATGTAGGCCAATAAAAGACACAGCTCAGCACCTTTGAAGCAGTTCTCGCCCCACCATGATGACCACCGTAGGGAGAGGAATGGCAAGCATCAAGAATACTCATTTTCTCCTTTTCCGGAACACATCTCCGGATCACATCATTATTACAAATCTTGAACAGATAAGGCTCGTCCCAGCAGTAATCCAAGCTATCCCCTTTAAGATTTTTCCTTTGGTTAAAAGAGAGGTCACACAGGACAATGCCGGTCACAAGAAAGTTAGCAACTTCGGCGTACCAAGGCATATTATTCAAAGATACGGAGAGGAGTTGTTCATCCGGGAATGAACCATTAATTTCGAGACCATCATGGGACCTCCCGTCCTCCTCCAAGCGGGACAACTGGTTCGCCACTTGGTTTTCACATCCTTTTCGATCAACAATTTCAAGGTCAAACTCTTGAAGAAATAGAACCCATCTCATTAACCGAGCCTTAGAATGCTTCTTTGTCATCAAGTAACGGAGTGTCGTGTGATCAGTATGAATAATCACTTTGGCACCCATGAGATAAGGCCTAAACTTTTCCATGGAAAACACTACCGTGTAATTAAACTTGGCATCATTCATAGTTTTGCTTGCATAATACATCGGGTGAAACATGTTGTTCACCCTTTGCCCCAAGACCGCTCCTACCGCAACATCACTTGCGTCGCACATAAGCTCAAAGGGTAAGATCCAATTGGGTGCGGTAATAATGGGAGTGGTTGTCAGTTTTTACTTGAGAAGTTCAAAAGCTTTCATGCATTCTTCATTAAACACAAACCTCGCATCATTTTCCAACTTTTTGCACAAGGGATTCACCACCTTTGAAAAGTCCTTGATGAACCTTCGGTAGAACCCCGCATGCCCAAGAAAGCTCCTAACCCCCTTGATGGAAGTAGGAGGAGGAAGTTTTAAAATCACTTCAATCTTCGCCTTGTCCACCTCAATACCGTTCTTTGAGATCTTATGGCCGAGGACAATGCTCTCCTCGACCATAAAGTGGCATTTTTCCCAATTAAGCACAAGATTTGTCTCTTCACATCGGGCTAGCACCTTGTTAAGATTCTTCAAGCATTTCTCAAAGGACTCACCCACAATACTAAAATCATCCATGAACACTTCCAAGAAGTCCTCCACCATGTCCGTAAAGATAGCCATCATACACCGCTGGAAGGTAGCCGGTACATTACACAAACCAAATGGGATCTGCGAAAATGCAAAGGTCCCATACGGGCATGTGAAAGTGGTTTTCTCTTGGTCCTCCGGTGCAATCAAAATCTGGTTGTAACCTGAGTACCCATCCAAAAAGTAGTAATAGACACGACAGACAAGTCTATCCAACATTTGGTTAAGAAAGGGCAATGGAAAATGATCTTTGCGGGTCACTTTATTCAGCTCCCGGTAGTCCATGCATACCCTCCATCTGGTGATAGTCCTAGTGGGGATCAACTCATTTTGCTCATTTGTGACCACAGTCATACCCCCCTTTTTCGGCACACATTGTACCGGTGAAGTCCATGAACTATCCGAGATGGGGTACACAACCCTTGCATCTAACCACTTGATCACTTCCTTCTTGATGACCTCTTTCATAGCCTCATTCAACCTCCTTTGATGTTCCACGGAGGGTTTTGCATCATCCTCAAGTATAATCTTGTGCATGCAAAAGGCGAGGCTTATCCCCCGAATATCAGCTAGAGTCCAACCAATTGCCTTCTTTCTTCTTTGGAGCACCTCCAGGGTGGCATCTGCACATTAGTTAAGCACGAAGAAAGAATAACAGGTAAAGTTGAACAAGGGCCCAAGAATTCATACTTGAGGTGTGAAGGCAAAGGCTTCAACTCCAAGACGGGAGGTTCCTCGATTGAGGGCTTTGTTGGTGGAGTCTTTCGGTTCTCCAGATCCAAGGAAAGTTTTCGGGGTTCATATGTGTAAGAACCCATTCCTTGTAAGGCATTGACATATTCTACCAAGCCTCCAACCTCAAACACATCATGGTTCAACAATACAGCTTCCAAAGGATCCTCCACATTGATCATGGCACTCGTGTCATCAACTATCACCTCCGTCACAAGATCCACAAAAGAGCAAACTTCAGTACTATTCGGTTGCCTCGTCGATTTGCAAATGTGGAAGACAACTTTTTTGTCACCCACCCGGAAGGTGAGCTCCCCTGCTTCCAAATCAACCAATGCCTTCCCTGTTTCTAGGAAAGGCCTTCCCAATATTATAGGCACCTCATAGTCTACTTCACAGTCGAGAATCACAAAATACGCAGGCAAAATAAACTTGTCAACCCGGACAAGAACAACATCAATAATACCAAGCGGCCTCTACATTGTTCGATCCACCATTTGCAATCTCATTGAAGTAGCTCTCGGTTGACCAATAACCAAAGTTTTGAATACAGAGTAAGGCATCAAATTTATACGTGCTCCCAAATCACACAAGGCCTTTGCAAAATCCGCACTCCCAATGGTACATGGAATGGTAAATGCGCCGGGATCTTCAAGCTTTGGAGACATCGAGTGCACAATTTCACTTACTTGATGAGTCATTTTGATGGTCTCACAATCCATAGATCTCTTTTTAGTCACCAAGTCTTTCATAAACTTGGCATATCCCGGCATTTGCTCAAGAGCTTCAGCCAAGGGTACATTGATCGACAAGCTTTTCATCATCTCAATAAATTTCTTGAATTGATTTTCATTCTTTTGCTTTGCAAGTCTTGAGGGTAAGGCGGAGGAGGCCTTGGCAAAGGAGCCTTGGCCTTGGGCACTACCATTTCCGGTATGTCTATCACGTGTTCCCTAGACGGGTTCACGTCATTTTGAATCTCCACCTCATTATCATGAATATCAATTCTCACCTCAGCATTCAAATTCTCTTCACTCACTTGCTCATCAACTATTGGAACATCATCATTTTGCACTTCAACTCGTCACTCACAACTTCCTTTTGCTTGGAGGCACTTACTTCACCACCTCTAGCGCTCCTTGTGGTCACCGCCATTGCATGGCCGGTATTGTTCCCACCCTTCGGGTTTACTACCGTATCACTAGGTAGAGCCCCGTTAGGGTGAGTGTTCAAAGATTGCAAAATCTGGCCAAGTTGAACCTCCAAGTTTCGGATAGAAGTATTATGGGATGCCAACTGGGCATCAGAGTCGGCATTCTTCTTCATCATTTGCTCAAACATCAACTCAATCCTTCCCATCTCATTGTTTGACGAGCTAGGACCTTGAGACGGAAATAGAGGCGGGTTGTTTGGTTGTTGATACATCGGAGGCCTTTGAACGCCCGACCCCCAATTCCCTTGATTACCGTTATTCCAACCCCCTTGGTTGTTTTTCCTCCCCAGTTGCCCTGGTTGCCCCAGTTCTGATTGTTGTTCCCCCAGTTGTTTTGGTTGTTGTTGTTACCACTGTTCCAATTTCCTTATTGGTTTAGATTCCCCCTATTTCCTTGGGATCTCCACTGTTGTTGATTCAGAGCATTGCCTCGTTGTCCTTGGTAGTTTTTCACATACTGAACTTCTTCACTTTGATCATCATACCCTTCATCTTGGTTGAAACCGCTACTACCATGCTCATATTGATCCAGATTTCCTTGACTTTGTTGACCTCTTTGTCTCGTCTTGTTGACCATCATATTTACCCCTTCCATATCATTCACTTGTCTTGGCGCTTGAACTTGCTGCAATTGAGCTTTGGCTAACTGGTTCATTGTTGTAGTCAACTCTACTATTGCTTGGCCGTGGTCATGGAGCTCTTTTTGCAGGTGAATGACATTGGGATCACCTTGTGGCACATTAGCTCGACTTTGCCACACCGAGGAAGTATCTGCCATTTCGTCCAGAATATCACACGCCTCAGTATAAGGTGTGTTCATAAAATTTCCCCCTGCTAGCTGGTTCACTACACACTGATTGGTGGTGTTGATGCCACGATAGAATGTTTGCTGAATCATTGCTTCGGTCATGTCATTGTTCGTACATTCTTTCACCATCGTCTGATACCTTTCCCTGATCTCATGAAGTGGTTCATTAGGGTTTGAAGGCCAGGATCTCATCTCTTAATGTCACCATATGCCCCGACGAGAAAAACTTGGCTATAAATTTATCGGCCAACTCATCCCACATGGTGATGGAATGGTTGGGGAGTCTTTCGAGCTAGTCCAAAGCTTTCCCTCTAAGTGAAAAAGGGAATAATCTCAATCTCAATGCATCCTCCGACACATTTGTCTGTTTTCTTCCCCATCAGGTATCCACAAAGCCCTTTAGATGTTTATATGCATTCTGATGGGGAGGGCCTGTGAAGTACCCTCTTTGCTCCAATAAAGTCAGCATAACATTTGTAATCTGGAAATTGCCCGCCCGGATCCGGGGTGGGACAATTGCACTTGCGTAACCTTCATTTGGAAGCACCCGAGGAGCAACTCGTTGAGGAGCTGGGGGAGGGTCTGGAACGTTGTCATTGGCCTGGCGGCCTCTTCTTTGAGCTTGAGGTACTAGAGGAACCTCATCTTCAGCATTATCATCTACCTCCTCCCCCAGGAGAACATTTCCAATAGGATCATTATTTGCCATGTTGTACCTGAATCAATTAACTCACACAAGTTAGTAAAATAGAACGAAAGAAAAACAAGACATACAACTAGTCAGATAGATTGCCAAACCGTTTAGCTCCCCGGCAACGGCGCCAAAAAGTAATTGGCCTAACCCTATACCACTATAAAATGGCAAAGAGTGGTTGATGCAGCTTTTACCCGAAAGGTCAGGATCGATATTCACAAGGAGCTAATATTGGTTGGGAGTTGGGTTACTATCCAATCTAGCTATGCGTGTTGCTCTTAATTGCACTTCTAGCCATGTTTGGATTTGTTTCTATTCTACTTTTAATGCTACTGATTGCTGAAAGTAATCTAAGTACAATATTTTTGTAGGATTTTTCTCATTTGATAAAAGCACTAGGGAAGTGACTTACACCTAGGCGAGTATCTAATGGGGTCTAGAAGTTAGGACAAGTTTGTCATATTTGGGATCATGATATAACCTTTGCGCAAAATTACTCACTCTATACCTCTCGGTAGTTTGAGTGACTTTGCCCTAATTGGCTTTCTCAAGTCCAATTGGGTGTTCAAACAATGCAAGCAAAATTGGCTCAAGTCGGGTATTACTATCTCTAGGTTTAACCCTTTAATTGGGGCTATCAATCTCTTGAATGCACCCCAATTCCTTGTTAGCCTGAATTTCCTAGACTTAGACCCTCTTTCTCAAGAAGAGTCTAGGTCATAAAGGCACTAATCAGTATTTGCAACCACTAATTCTACAATTAAAGCATGAATCAAGCTAAATATCATTAACCCATAAATAATTAAGCCCTAAAATTAAAGACCCATTAAATACCCACATTAGGGTTGGGTCACAACCCTAGCTAATGGGTTTAGCTACTCATAATCAAGGTATAAATCAAAGATGGAGATGAAATATAAGCCATAAAAGTTGATTACAAGAGTAAAATCTAAGATTAATAGCTAAAGCTGCTCAAAAATTACTCTAAGTAGTAAAATACGACTGTTCACGAGCTCCTCAGACAAAATATAACCTAAAAATGTGAAAAAGAACTATTCATACACAGCTGAAATTACTGGACAAAAATACCCCTACGGAGGTTCCGCTGTCAGCGAAATAATGAGCGCCTCAGCATAAGGACTTTCGCGGCCGCGCAAAACAAGCGCAGACCGCGTTTCTTCACTTTTGTGCTTGGTTTGGCCTTGATTTCGCAGACAGCGTAAAAGTTACAGCCTCAGCGTTAGCCTCAACCGCGACCGTGCAATTTGGACGCGGACCGCGCTCCTCAGTTAGGCTCACTTTGCAGGGTCTCTGAACCTTGATTGCCGCTCTCAACTGAAATACCACCGCGGTCGCATCAGGTATTCCGCGGCCGTACTTTTTCATCGCGGTCAATAGTCTCTGTTGCACCTAAAACACCTTCTCTGAACCTCAATTCTGCGGACCGCGTAATTGTGGCCGCTTCAGCGGTGGATCTTCCGCAGCCGCTCTTTTCTTTCACGGTCAGCGCTTTTATGTCAGCTTTGAACTTGTGTACTTTTAACTCATTCATGAGTTGATTATGGCTTTCTTGCCTCATTTTTACCAAACCTTGCAGACAAGCACAATAAGCTAGTTTTCGGAAATACTTTTATACATTTTTTATCCAAAACCTAAGCAAAAGAGAGCATAAGATAGGCTAAAATCCATAGTTAACAGTTACCCAACTTATTATAACTAATTCCTCATATATTCGCCTCTTTCGATTACAACTAAGGGTGTGTTTGGTATAACGGAAAATGTTTTCCGTGGAAACTATTTTCCAAGAAAATGTTTTCTTGAAAAATAAGTAGTAATCTTATTCATTGTCCGGTGTTTGGTACGCAAATTAAGGAAAATGACTTCTCAAGAGTATTCATAAATAATTTAGATATAATAAACATCAAGCCATAAACTTTCGAACCAACAACCTTCCGGACCCACAAATTTCATAAACTTTCGAACCGCTAAACTTTCAAAACCGCGGAATTTCGAACCCGTAAATTTTATAATTTCTAAACCCGTAAACTTCCAAACACATAAACCTCTGAGCTCATAATTTTGGAACTTCTAAAATTTTGAGTCTTTAAACCGATAAATAATAAAACTAAAACTGAAAAATATATTTAAATTTTTTTTTCGGGAGGGGGGGGGGGCAGGGGAGGGGCTGGGGGTGCAGTAAAACAAAAAAAACAAATAAAATTACAAAAAAGAATAAAAATAAATTTTTTTTTGTGCGGGGGGAGGGGGGTGCAGAAAATGAAAAAAACAGAAATTTAAAATTGAAAAAAAAAAAAATTTAAGTTAAAAAAAATATTTTTTTTGCGGGGGGGAGGGGGGGAGGGGAGGGGGAGGGAGGTAACGAAAAAACTGAAATTTGAAAAAAAAAAACTTTTTTTGGAGAGGAGGTGGGGTGGGTTGGTGAGGGTGGGGAAGGTTGAGAAGGAGCTTTGGAAAATGTTTTCCCTTTTCTAGATAAGGAAAATATTTTCCTCCAATTGGAGGAAAACGAATTGATAAGGAAAATGTTTTCCAAACATTTAAGCCAACCAAACATGGAAAAATTGGAAAACATTTTCCGGAAAATATTTTCCTTCATACCAAACACACCCTAAGTTAGAATCAATTTTAACATATAAGAGCTAGATGTTATTAAATAAAACTTAACATCTATCAATACCAAAATTAACTATATTACTTCTTCCGTCTCTCTCGATTAAAGAATTAGTAAAAAGTTAATATGTGGTATAAAATAGATATATGTTACCAAATCAAATAACACCTAACTATAAAGCAGATAAAATTTAAATGAAAAGCTTCAGCTCAAGCACACGAAATTGAGGGACAATATCTACTATTATATAGACATATTAAGATTCGCCATTTTCCCAACACAAGAAAACTTACTCCTTAATGGTATTATTTCTGACAACGGAGATTTCTTGCCCATTAAATAAAAAAATAGAAAAAAATATTCAAAAGAATAATTCCCCTATTTAATTAAAAATAGGAACTAGAGTAATTTCCTACACTAGATAATTAAAAAAATTGACATAAAACACTTATAATTAAAAAAAGCAATGTATGATAAAGTTTCTGCTCCTCCGTCATGTCTTTTAAACTAGCTCCAAGTTCCCATTTTAGAGATGCACTTGAAAGCTTTTGGTTACGTGATTTTACATCATGTTTTCTTCTGATTTGCATAACTTTGGTTTCATTTCTTTGCAACTGGTTCTCACGGGCTTGCAAGGCAAATTTTAAAATCACGTTGCAAGCTTCTTTCTGATTTCTTTTCTGTATTTTTTTTCTTGATTTATTTATTTTCTCTTACTTATTTATGGTATTTCCTGCAAAACAAATATAAATATTAAATTTAAATTAAAAGTAATACTTATGTATGGAGTCCATTACTCAAATGGTCACTGAACTATCTCAAATTATCTCCTGAAGTCACTTTTCTTTCGTTTGTAACAGCAAAGTCACTGAACTATGTCTATTGCACTCAGAAGGTCACTCAACTAGATTTTCCAAATTTTGGATTGCCAAATACCTATTTTACCTTCTAAATTATAAACATTTATCTTCTTTTTATTATTTTAAAACTTTTTAATATTATGATTTTTCCCTTTTAATTTATATTATGGACCTACCTATAGAATAAATAAATATTATTTATAAATTAAAAAATAAAACGTATTTAAGCATATATAATCCTAGAATGATAAAATAATGAGAATAGTAAAAATATTAATTAGAATAATTTGTTAGTAATAATAATTTTAGTATTAACAACAAAAATTCAAAAATTTATTTACACAAGAATGAAAGAAAATAAAGGTTGTAAAATATATATTCCATGCACGTAATATAAAAATAATTATTAAATATAGTATCTTATAATATACATTATATATTCTTGAAAATTATGCTCAATTGTGTTATATATATTCCGTACACGACTTAACATAACATATTTTATCTATACAGATAGCCCCCCTGCTTTCCGGTGACATAACTTTGTGTCCTCGGAAAGTTGGTAGAAACATAATAATATAATTGAGTATAATTTTCAAGAATATATAATGTATATTGTAAAAATACCCTTATTTGAATAATTATGTTTATATTACATGCATGAAATATATATTTTACAACCTTTATTTTCTTTCATTTTGAATTGTGTAAATAAATTTAAATTATTGTTGTTAATACTATAATTATTATTATTAGCAAATTATTCTAATAACTTTTTTTTACCATGTTCATTATTTTATTATTCCAGCATTATATATTCTTAAATACTTTTAAATACTTTTAATTTATAAATAATATTTATTTATTCTATAGGTAAGTCCATAATATAAATTAAAAAGGAAAAAATCACAATATTAAAAAGTTTAAAAAGAATAAAAAGATAATAAATGCTTATAATCTAGAGGGTCAAACAGGTATTTGACAATCTAAAATTTGAAAAATCTAGTTGAGTGACCTTCTAAGTGCAATAGGCATAGTTCAGTGACTTTGTTGTTAGAAACGAAAGAAAAGTAATTTTAGGAGATAATTTGCGATAGTTCAGTGACCATTTGAGTAATGGACTCCTTATGTATGCATGATATTTTCTTCCTATCAACTTCCCCCACACTAAGCATATTCATCGTCCTCGAGAAATTTTTCTGAGTTCCTCCCTTAAAGAAAAGAAATCAAGTCAATAGTTAGTACCGGTTTCTTTGAATTTTGGAAAAAAATTGATATCACCTGCTATTTTAATAAATTTTTTATAGTGTAATTTACTTTCTTATTCATGTATCTTCCATTCCGCATAAGACTAACTTTTTACATACCGAAATACTCTTCAATCAACTCCATTCAAGATAATCATAAAATAGTGTATATTAAAAAATCATAGGCTTTTCCTATTTTTAAATCTCCACTAATATAAACTAGCACTAATCATAAAATCTTTTAGGACTTTTATTGACTTGTAATGTAGGTTCAGGGCTTTGGTAGGATATTGGGTATATATTTATAGTGACTAATTTGCTTCTCTTGGTAACTGAAAAGGTGTAAGAATTGTTCATCATTCTTACGCGATTTTTTTTTTTTTTGTGCGGAATAACACTCCATTTTCTGAAATGCTCTACCTCATAAGTTGATGGAATTTCGTTCCACATCTATTTATTCATAAATATACACACACATATACTTTACAATTTTTTTTACCCATACATTCTATTTCTCTGTACTACAATAATTTTTTCAGGTGAAATTTATAATCGTTTGAGTATTTTGGATACACGAGCAAAAATATACATACTTGTCATTTCTTTGTGTGAATTTCTACAACGTATGAGTAGAAAATTTAGTGACATCTTATACAGGAATAGGTTTGTTTTAAAACAAGAAAAATTGTTTCAGGCTCAAAGGGGACACTGAGATTTTCAATTTTTAGTGATTATGGTGTTTGGTTATATGGGATTTGAAGAAGACCTAATTCATTTTCTAGATCAGTGAAGTTTAGAATTTCACCTTGATAGACAAAACAGAGCAAGTTCTAGTGATTTTCTACACTTTAAATGATGAAATTGAACTCATTGAAATTTGAGTCTTCAGTATTTTACGCTAAATTGTATACAAGGATGATAGAACAATAATTCAAAAGTTAAGGAACTACTCCAGAAAAAGTTTTTAAAGTAGCAATGATACTTCATTCTTTGCTTATTTCTCATATGCCTGTCTAAATTGTGTCTTGACTATTTTCAAAAAAAAAAAAAAAGAGTACTGTCAGATTTTTTTTTCATTATGGTTTAAACATATCTAACAATGTTGTTTCATGAGAATATTAATATTACGGATGGAGTGTCAAAATGTAACCATGCATCTCAGAAAACATAAAAGATAAAGGTAGCATCTAAACCCTTAAAAAGAAAATAAATCAAAGAGTGGATTAGGTATGATAGGAGTCATGCAACATCTTATTGATCCTAGCTCCGCATTTGAATTATTTAAAGAAACTTACCAGTTGAATGATCTTGACCAAGCCTACTAACATTTAACAAATGCAGACGTCCTTCATATAGTCCCAAGATAATAAGCTGCAAGGCATTTTATCTTAAAGAGAAATTCACATACCCTAAGAACCACCCAAATATGCTTAAGACACTTTTTTTTTGGGATAAAAAGAGCAAAAGAGTTTTGATTATGAGTGTACCTTTGACATAGTGTGTTCAACTACTTCGGAAAAATAGTGCAGGATGTCCTAAGCATTTTCAGTAGATAATAAAATACATTATAATGGCCTAATTTGTGCTTTTAAAAGCTCAGCTTCCACTAACTTCTTTTTTGAACATCGAATAACAACACATTTCACCACAAAATTTTATATGCCTGATGATCCATAGCTTTGTAAAAAGACTTGATTTTTTTCATTTTGATCTGTATAAACGTAGCTCTAGATCTGACTGTGCCTGTAGCAAAGAAGAAGAAAAAGATTCCCTGTTTGAACCATACATGATTTAGCAATTTTACAGCACGACAAATGACTTTCATAGAGCTTGCATCTCAAGGTTAGTTTGTTCAACCCCATTTGCAGAGGAAGGTCCAGGTTCTCGGTTGTCGCCAGCAGCATTCATCCAAGTACAGGCAGCAATGCACCACGCAAGGGTCGCAGGGTGAATTCTTGAGATGATATTTCTTCTGTAGTGAGTGCCGAACCAGACCAATGTATATGCCACACATCCACCAACTAAATGATAAACCTCCCCCACAGTTAAAATCTTACATTGTCCCAAATGTAAGACTCAAGCTGGAGGGTAGCCGGTACACTACTCGTCATCCGAATTTCCATACTACTAGTAACTATCTCCACCAACCATTTGGTAAAGGTCCCTCGATTCTTCTATTTCACTGTTAGAGCCTTCTCTGATTACCATCTCCCGAAATAACTCAAAATTCATGTCAACATTCCCATCAACTGGATAACCTGGATTATCAAATTCAGGTTCAACTGCATAGTGTCCATAAACATGTGGTTGTGGTTGTACTTCCGCTGCACCTTCTCCTTGAAAGAAGTGATTTACTTGTGGCTGAAAATTATCTTGTCCTGCAGGGAAGTTGAATTTCATGTTTTGGAATGCAAAAGGAGGAACGGTAGGGACGTTAGCCATTTTTAGAGCATCTGCCACATTGTTTGCAACAGTTCCAAAGTAGTATAAAATATTAGCAGTATAAGAGAAATGCTCTGCTTGTAAAGCATGGACTGTAGCTAGTTCGTCCCTCATCTTCTTCTGATCAGCGTAAACATTGTCAATTTTATGCTCCAGCCTGTGAAAATATGTAGGGAAATCAATAAGCAGTGGCGGGGGAATCAAAGG
This sequence comes from Nicotiana attenuata, assembly GCF_001879085.1. Classification (NCBI taxonomy): domain Eukaryota; kingdom Viridiplantae; phylum Streptophyta; class Magnoliopsida; order Solanales; family Solanaceae; genus Nicotiana; species Nicotiana attenuata. Next base: position 30,088 of record NW_017671646.1, on the reverse strand, counting down.
CAATGTATCAGGGGCCTCGCCATTTGGACCGACACATGGTCCTAGAGCACGAGGAGTGCTCAATCCTATATTTGATGGTAAAACAGATCCAATATCAGCACCTGGAGGATTTCCATAAGCACTAATTAATTTGGTTATAGTAGAACCAAAGTAGAGAGATCTCACAGATCTCTTGGTTTACACTTCTTCATATTGGAACAAATAATTCGCCCAACATTAATCGGTTTCTGTTTCATAATTACGTAAAGCCACGCGGCTCTCATAGGCCTGATTTCATTTGCATTCCTATTTGGCTCTAACCTAGAGCTTAGAATCAGCAACCAAACTTTTGCCACCTGTAATGTCTGAAGGAGGGAATTAGGGAAGTAAGGCGGATAATACTAGATGAGGACCCTATTTCTATATGAGGGTTATTTCTATATTAGGGGTTATATCCTAAGTGGACCACAGATTAAGCTTTGGGCTCATTGGTCTTACAATTACTAGGCCAACGGAGATAGAATAGGCCCATTTATGCATAGCCCAATTAATATTGCAGCTGATGTAAGTAGTATTAATAGGCAGAAGAAGAAATGCATGGGCAGACTAAATCTGGTAAATTTCAGTTACGATTCTTAACCAACTCTCTCTCTCTCTCTCTCTCTCTCTCTCTCTCTCTCTCTCTCTCTCTCTCTCTCTCTCTCTCTCTCTTCTCCCTCAACTCTAATCACTTTCTCTTCTCCTTCTTTCAGGTGTAACAATGGCATCAATGTAGTATGAATATAGACATTCATTGTATCAATTTCAGTTCTCTTACAAGTCAATAAAGAAATCCTATTCTTCTCTTATTCCTTCCAATTTCTATTACAATTTCAAGTATATTACAATTGGTATCAGAGCTGAATCCTGGCACCATGACAGCACCAGAAACTCGAGCCAAATCTACAGAAGAAAATGTTAAAAAACTGGAGACCTAGTTACACAACTACATGACAGAGACAAATAAGAAATTAGGATCCACTGATTCCAAAATGGATGATCTAAATCACAAATTTGATATCATGATGGACAAGTTGTTCGTGAGCAAGGATGGAATCCTTGGCAGTGCTCCAGCTGAGGCTCACCAAATGGATGGATCTAGCAGCAGGATGAGGATGATGGAACCACAGGAGAATTCTTCTGGAAAATTCTACCCAAATAGTACAGCTGCTAAAGTGGACTGTCCTTACTTTGAAGATGGAGATCCCAGGTCTTGGCTGCGAAAATGTGAAAGGTACTTCCATTATTAATCGTATAATTGACCCATAACAGAAATTAGACACTGCAGTTCTTCATTTAAATGGAAGGCTGAGTCTTGGTTTTTCTCTTATCAACTGAGTAGAGGAATGGTGAGATGGCCAGATTTTGTGGAGGAAATTTGTAAAAGATTTAATGATTCAGATAATAGTCATCTAAATCTACTGGGAAAATTTAATAGAATTGAGCAAAGAGGAACTGTGAATGAATTCTAGAGAAGTTTGAAGATTTGAAGGCTTGGGTATTAATCAAACACCCAACCATCTCTGAAGAATTCTTTCTAGGGTTTTTCATTGAAGGGCTTAAGGAAGAGGGTTTGAAGGCTTAGAAGCTAAACGAATTGATGAAAATAAGTTTCGTCGAAAGTCGACAAGTTGGAATATTTTACCATGTACTTTTGGGGTGATGCTAGGGTTATTAACATTATAAGGAGATTATATTATGAGTTATTTAGTCGTACGATAGTTGGTGTTATGTTTTGAAGTCAAGCGAGTTGTGGAACGGAAGTTGGAAAAAGGTCATCACAAGTTCCATTCATAAATGTGCTGAAAATTAGGTCAAATGTAACTGAGTTTTTCTCCCAATGTACTTGGAATTAGGGGATGATCTACCTATCAAATTAAATATCTATGAGTCTGGTTTCTAATGCAATAAACCGTTTGTTGATAAGATATTGGAGTAGAGAGATATTTGCATTTTCGTGAGACAGCGCAGACTGGTAGGTGACAAGTAGGTGCATCACCTACTTGCCAAAAGGAGAGGTCTCAATTAAACCTCCTAAAGTCGGCCAAGAGGGGACATTTAAAGGATTATAAACTCAATTATTTCACCCATATTCCAGACTTTGAAAACCTAATTGAACCCTTGCAACTCCTCCCCAAAAATTCCACACAAACCCTAGGGTATTTCGGGTGTTACGACGTGATTCTAGTGCTGAAAAGTCCGGACAGCTTGCTAGTTTCTCTTTCTCCTTCTTGTAGCTGCGTTGAGGAACTGATTTTTGATGAAGAAGGACCAGGTTTCGTGATTTATACTCAGTACAAGGAAAGGTTATGCTTCTCCTTCCATTATATATGCGTTTGCGAGTTGTAACTCGATCGTAAAGAATAGACCTAGCTAGTTTCGGAAGAATGGTATGTTGTTTGATCTTGTGCAATGCTTGGCTGGTTGTGAACTTATTTTTAAGTTAAATTCATGGCTGGTTTATTGGATAAGAGGTGTAATGATGTACTTTTGGTTGTATTTCTCAATTTGAAAGAAAAGACAAGTCGAAACGTGTTTAAGTAAACCGAAAAATTATGTTTGAGTTGATGAACTTGTGGGACTGTTTTTGGGCTGTTTCGTGTTAGTATTGAGTTGTCTCTTTTACTACTATTTATATGGAGTTAAGAGGAGGAAGGGTGTGGAGAAACATCACATAATGGCAAGGTTGTTTGTTGGTCGTTCGTCGTAACATTTTCGGATTGTTTGACACTATTATTGTTGTCGTGTTGTGTATGAAGTAATAGGGGTATGTTGGGCTATTTGGTGATTGTTTTGACTTGTGTGAAGTCATATATATAGGGGAGGTGATGTCCGTTTCATCGTAAAATAGGTTGTGGTCGATACATAATAGTTACGACGCTTAAACGATAACGACAGTGTCATTTCTCTTATTGTAGACTAAAGAGTCGTGACATTTGCATAGCTTGAGGTTGGGCAGTACATATAAAAGGTATGTTAAGGAACTTCCTTCCTTCTTTTGGCATGATCTAATGTGAAATGAATACGCTATTTCATAATGAATCTACTCCTAGCAACTAAGGTTGTCCATGTTGTTCTTTCCGTACAAAGTTATTCTAAGAAAGTATGTATGATCCGTAAGTCCTAGTGAAGTTCATATTGAGGGTATGATGTCCATAATGTTAACCGATGGTGCAATGACCTTATGTCACTCCAAAAGGTTTAGAACGTGACTCCATGAGTCCAGCATGCATTATATATGTATCTACTTTACTCTACCGAGCCGCGCATAGTCGGCCGGGTACGACACCTATTGTGCAACCACTGATCAGTTGGGTTTACCGAGCTCCACGTGGCCGGGTACGATTCTACCGAGCCTTATGATGGCCGGGTACGTTTTTACCGAGTCCTCTTTGAGGCCGGGTATGATATGATGATGATAATGCCCACAAAGGCGTATGTTTTTAAAAGTTTATGTATATATATGTATTATGCATTTCATGTCAGTAGCCCCAGAGGCACTCAGATGTTACAGGTTGTATCTCCTCTATCTCTCTTTACATTACTGTTCTTATTTATGCTTTCCTGCCTTACATACTCAGTACTTTATTCGTACTGACGTCCCTTTTGCATGGGGACGCTGCGTTTCATGCCCGCAGGTCCCGATAGACAGGTTGACAGTCCTCCAAGTAGGCTATCAGCTCAGCGGAAGTGTTGGTGCACTCCACTTGCTCCGGAGTTGCCTATTTGGTCAGTATGCTTTGGATATGTATTGATTGGTATGGAGGGGCCCTGTCCCGACCTTTATGATTTTATGTACTCTTAGAGGCTTGTAGACAGATGTCAGGTGTATGGATACTTGTATGGCCTTGTCGGCCTATGTTTTGAGTTTACAAATGGTCATGTCGGCCTTATAGGCCCGTATGTCACATGTATAAGTTTGTATATCATGTTGGGTCATTGTATGTTGAGTATTCCCTTATGTTTTATTCTTGTTATCTCATGACGGGTTTTCCGGCTCATTTACTCATAATAGTATGATAGGAAAGATATGTTACGTTGGTACTCGGTTGAGTAAGGCACCGGGTGCCCATCGCGGCCCTTCGGTTTGGGTTGTGACAGTTCCTTAGGTTGTTTTTATAGCACGGGGAAATTTTAGGCGATCTCGGTCGGGGGGCCCGGTCCCATGCGGAAGGAGTGAGCAATAGCACACGAAAATCAAGAATCGGGCGAAATTCCAGTTTTATGACCCAAAAATGCCAATAATAAGGAACGGTCATGGTGAGGCGGTGACTATTGTTCCTTAAGTCGTGTTTAATGGACCAAGAAAATTTTAGGTGAACCGGGTCCTGAGGCCCGGACCCATGAGCAAGGCGCGGACTATAGCTCACGAAATCTGGGAATCGGGGAAAATTCCAGTTTTATGGCCCTAAAATGCCAAAAAAATGAGGAACCATCTTGGCGACTCGGTTACTATCGTTCTTAGGTCGTTTCTTACGGCACGAAAAACTATTAGGCTATCCGGGTCCAGAGGCCTGTACCNAAATAGGTTTGCGTCGATACATAATAGGTTACACGCTTAAAACGATAACGACAGTGTCATTTTCTCTTATTGTAGACTAAAGAGTCGTGACATTTGCATAGCTTGAGGTTGGGCAGTACATATAAAAGGTATGTTAAGGAACTTCCTTCCTTCTTTTGGCATGATCTAATGTGAAATGAATACGCTATTTCATAATGAATCTACTCCTAGCAACTAAGGTTGTCCATGTTGTTCTTTCCGTACAAAGTTATTCTAAGAAAGTATGTATGATCCGTAAGTCCTAGTGAAGTTCATATTGAGGGTATGTATGTCCATAATGTTCTTACGTCACTCTGAAAGGTTTAGAACGTGATCCCATAAGTCGAGCATGCATTATATATATATGTATCTATTTTAATCTACCGAGCCGCGCTATTGTCGGCCGGGTACGACACCTATTGTGCAACCACTGATCAGTTGGGTTTACCGAGCTCCACGTGGCCGGGTACGATTCTACCGAGCCTTATGATGGCCGGGTACGTTTTTACCGAGTCCTCTTTGAGGCCGGGTATGATATGATGATGATTCCCACAGAGGCAATTTTTTTTTAAAAGTTTATGTATATATATGTAGTATGCATTTCATATCAGTATCCCCCAGAGGCACTCGAATGTTACAGGTTGTATCTCCTCTATCTCTCTTTACATTACTGTTCTTGTTTATGCTTTCCTGCCTTACATACTCAGTACTTTATTCGTACTGACGTCCCTTTTGCCTGGGGACGCTGCGTTTCATGCGCGCATGTCCCGATTGATAGGTTGACAGTCCTCCAAGTAGGCTATCAGCTCAGCGGAAGTGTTGGTGCACTCCACTTGCTCCGGAGTTGCCTATTTGGTCAGTATGCTTTGGATAGGTATTGATTGGTATGGCGGGTCCCTGTCCCAACCTTTATGATTTTATGTACTCTTAGAGGCTTGTAGACAGATGTCAGGTGTATGGATACTTGTATGGCCTTGTCGGCCTATGTTTTGAGTTTACAAATGGTCATGTCGGCCTTATAGGCCCGTATATCACATGCATAAGTTTTTATATCATGTTGGGTTGTCATATGTTGAGTATTGATGGGTTTTCTAGCTCATTTACCCATGATAGTAAGATAAGAAAGATACTCTACGTTGGTACTCGGTTGAGTAAGGCACCGGGTGCCTGTCGCGGCCGTTCGGTTTGGGTCGTGACAATTCTGCCCCTCGGGCCCAGTATCAATCGCTCAGAATAGTATCAGCCCCTCGGGCTCAGTATCAATCACTCAGAATAGTATCAGCTCCTCGGGCTCACTCTCAGGTCATATGGGTACCCGCGCTCACTGTGGGTGTGCAGACTCCGGAGGGGCCCCTTACGGCCCAAGCGCTATATCAAGCCACCTCGTGGCATCATCACTCGGCACTCGGCCTCACATCATTCGGCCTCCCATCACTCAAGCCACCTCATGGCATATAAAGTATCTCATATCACTCAGCATCTCCTCACATATGGCCCTCGGCCTCAGTCAGTCCAGAAATTATCACAAGCCCCTCGAGCATCAGTAAAACAGTAGTGCTCAGCCCAAACAACATTGGAAATATCATTTAAGTCTAAAAAATCAAGTAAAAGTGGCTGAGTTTGTATAGCAGTATTTAATCAATAGGACTGAGTTCAAGTAATATGTCAAAATAGTGAGGAAACAGTGACAAAGTCCACGAAGGATTCAAGTAGTTGGCAGGAAGCCCAAATATGGCAATAAGCCCAAATCATGATGATAACAAACAAGTCTTAGTCAAATACGCGGTAAAAACATCAATTGGGACGGACCAAGTCACAATCCCCAATAGTAAACAACCCCGCGCTCGTCATTAAGTGTGTGTTTCACCTTAAGCACTACGTTGTGCAAATCCGGGGTTTCAAACCCTCAGGACATCATTTACAATCGCTACTCACCTTAAGCCGGCCAAAACTCTAGCTCGCTATGCCCTTGCCTCTCAAATCGGCCTCCTCGCGCGTCGAATCTGACCAAAACCACAACGAATACGTCACAATAGGCTAAGGGAACAAAACCCAATCGAAAATAATCGAAAAACATCAAAAATCCCGAAATTTGCAAAACCCGAGCCCCGGGCCCACTTCTCGAAACTCAGAAATTTTCACATTGACGGATTCCTTAGCTCGCCACGAGTCCATACATATAAAAATCACAAGAATCGGAGTTCAATTGCCCCCTCAAATCCCTATTCTTAACTCTCTTAAGTTCAAGCCCTAACCTCCATTTTAAATCCTTGATTTCTTAGTTTTTCAGTCTTAATTCATGTAATAACACCTTAGGGTTGTGTTTTTGGTTAAAAAATCTTTACCTCAACGAAGTCCCTTGATTTCCCTCTTCAGAATCGCCCAAAAATCTCTAAGGTCGAAGGCAAAAATGGTGAAATAACCCAAAGTTGCGAAATGAAATATCAAATAAGGTCTGCCCAGACCTTTCCGCATTTGCGGTCCCAAAATCCGCTTCTGCGGTTCATCCATCCGCTTCTGCGGAAATTCACTAAAGGCTCCAAACCGCATCTTCGGAATTCCTTGAGTCCAGCCTGGCCGCATCTGCGGTTCTATAGCCGCATGTGCGGCCCCAGCATTTCCCTTGCATTCTGCTTCTGCGACTTCAACCCCGCATCTGCGACACCGCACCTGCGGTCCCCAAGCCGCAGGTGCGAAAATACCAGCAACAGCAAAACCTGAAATTGCCCAAGTCCAAATTTTTTTCCCGTTAGCCATCCGAAATCACCCCGAGGCCCCCGGGACCTCAACCAACAGCACCAACACCTCCTAAAACCTCATTCAAACTTGTTCCAATAATCAAACACTTCAAACAACACCAAAACCACCAAATTACATCGAATTCAAGCCTAAGTTCTTTCAAAACTTCCGAAACACGCATTCGATCAAAAACCCAACCAAATCACCTCCGAATAACCTGAAATTTTGGACACACATCCCAAATCACATAACGAAGCTACAGCAACTCTCGGAATTCCATTCCGACCCTCGGATCAAAATCTCACCTATCAACCGGAAATCGCCAAAATACTTACTTCGCCAATTCAAGCCTAATTCTACACCGGACCTCCAAAATCACTTCCGATCACACTCCTAAGTCAAAATTCATCCCTCGAAGCTAACCGAATCATTGGAATTCATATTCGAGCCCTCTAACACATAAGTTAACATCCGGTTGACTTTTCCAACTAAGCCTTCCTTAACGAGACTAAGTGTCTCATTTCCTTCTAAAATCAATCCAAACCAACTCGATCACACAAGACACTGATAATAAAGCATAGAGAAGCAAAAAATGGGGAAAACGGAGCGGCAACCCATGAGACGACGGGTCGGTTCGTCACATCCTCCCCAACTAAAACAAACGCTAGTCTTCGAGCGGGTCAAGGAACATACCTGAAGCCTCAAATAGGTGAGGGTATCGGCTTTGCATCTCCCGCTCGGTCTCCCAGGTAGCCTTCTCCACGGGCCGACCTCTCCACTGCACTTTCACTGAAGCTATATCCTTTGATCTCAACTTTCGAACTTGACGACCCAAAATAGCCACTGGCTCCACATCATAGGTCAAATCATCATCCAACTGAACCGTGCTGAAATCCAAAACATGGGACGGGTCCCCAATATACTTCCGGAGCATAGAAACATGAAATACCGGATGCATGCTCGACAAGCTGGGTGGCAAGGCAAGCTCATAAGCCACCTCCCCAATCCTCCGAAGTACCTCAAAAGGACCAATGAATCGCGGACTCAACTTCCCTTTCTTTCAAAACCTCATAACACCCTTCATGGCGAAACCTTCAGCAAGACCTTCTCACCAAACATATAAGACACATCCCGAACCTTCCGGTCCGCATAACTCTTCTGACGCGACTGCACTGTACGAAGCCTCTCTTGAATCAGCTTCACCTTCTCTAAGGCATCCTGAACCAAATCTGCCCCCAATAGCCTAGCCTCGCCGGGATCGAACCAACCAACTGGAGATCTACACCGCCTCCCATACAATGCCTCATACGGAGCCATCTGAATGCTCGACTGATAACTGTTGTTGTAAGCAAACTCTGCAAGCGGCAAAAACTCATCCCAAGAACCTCCAAAATCAATAACACAGGCACGCAACATGTCCTCCAATATCTGAATAGTACGCTCGGACAGCCCGTCCGTCTGAGGATGAAATGTTGTGCTCAACTCCACCTGTGTACCCAACTCTCGTTGAAAAGTCCTCCAAAACTGAGAAGTAAACTGAGTACCTCTATCTGAGATAATAGACACTGGAACACCATGCAATCGAACAATCTCCCAAATAAAGATCCCTGCCAGGCGCTCCGAAGAATAGGTAGTACACACCAGAATGAAGTGCGAACTTGGTCAGCCGATCCACAATCACCCAAATCGAATCAAACTTCTTCAAAGTCCGAGGAAGACCACTCAGAAAATCCATAGTGACTCTCTCCCACCTCCACTCGGGAATAATCATTCGCTGAAGTAAGCCACCCGGTCTTTGATACTCATATTTCACCTGCTGACAGTTGAGACACCGAGCCACAAATCCTACAATATCTTTCTTCATTCTTCTCCATCAATAGTGCTGCTTCAAATCCTGATACATCTTCGCGGCACCGGGATGAATGGAATACCGCGAGCTATGGGCCTCCTCCAGGATCAACTCCCTAAGCCCATCCACATTGGGCACACAGATCCGACCCTGCATCCTCAACACACCATCATCACCGATGGTCACATATCTGGCATCATCATGCTGAACTCTGTCCTTAAGGACAAGCAAATGCGGATCATCCTACTGGCGCTCTCTGATGCGATCATATAAGGAAGACCGAGAAACCACACAAGCCAACACTCTGCTGCGCTCCGAAATATCTAATCTCACAAACCGATTAGCCAAAGCCTGAACATCAACTGCAAGGGGCCTCTCCCCAACTGGAATGTACGCCAAACTCCCCATACTCACTGCCTTTCGGCTCAAAGCATCGGCCACTACATTGGCCTTTCCGGGATGATACAATATGGTGATGTCATAATCCTTAAGCAACTCCAACAATCTACGCTGTCTCAAATTAAGATTCTTTTGCTTGAACAAATGCTGAAGACTGCGATGATCAGTGAATACCTCGCAAGATACGCCATACAAGTAATGCCTCCAAATCTTCAATACATGAACTATGGCAGTCAACTCCAAATCATGAACAGGGTTGTTCTTCTCATGGGGCTTCAACTGACGAGAAGCATAAGCAATCACTCTACCCTCCTGCATCAATACACAACCAATCCCAACTCTCGAAGCATCACAATACACTGTATAAGAACCTGAAGCTGATGGCAAAACCAATACTGGAGCTGTGGTCAAAGCTGTCTCGAGCTTCTGAAAGCTCTCCTGACACTCGTCCGACCATACAAATGGAGCACCCTTCTGAGTCAACTTGGTCAAGGGCGATGCAATGGATGAAAATCCCTGAACAAACCGGCGATAATAGCTTGCCAACCCAAGAAAACTGCGAATCTCTGTGGCTGAGGACGGTCTAGGCCAACTCTGAACCACCTCTATCTTCTTCGGATCAACCTGAATACCCTCGTTGGACACCACGTGTCCCAAGAAAGCCACTGCACCGAGCCAGAACTCACACTTGGAGAACTTTGCATAAAGCTTCTCCTCCCTCAACCTCTGCAATACAACTCGCAAATGTCTGCGTGCTCCTCCTGACTACGCAAATACACCAGAATATCATCAATGAAAACAATAACGAACGAATCCAGATAAGGACGAAATACACTGTTCATCAAATGCATGAACGCTGCTGGGGCATTAGTCAGCCCGAAAGACATAACAAGAAACTCGTAGTGACCATATCTAGTCCTGAAAGCGGTCTTAAGAATACCTGAATCCCTGATCTTCAACTGATGATAGCCCGAACGGAGATCAATCTTGGAGAACACCCTCGCTCCATGAAGCTGGTCGAATAAATCATCAATACGAGGCAGAGGGTACTTGTTCTTCACGGTTACCTTATTCAATTGCCTGTAATCAATGCACATTCTCATTGTGCCATCTTTCTTCTTCACAAACAGAACCGGCGCACCCCACGGCGACACACTAGGCCGAATGAACCCTTTGTCCAGGAGTTCCTGAAACTGATCCTTCAACTCTTTCAACTCTGCTGGTGCCATACAATATGGCGGAATGGAAATGGGCTGAGTGTCCGACACCAGGTCAATACGAAAATCAATATCCCTGTCCGGTGGCATGCCCGGCAGGTCTGCATGAAAAACATCGGGAAACTCCCTCACAACTAGAACAAAATCAATGCTAGGAGTCTCAGCTCCAACATCCCTCACAAACGCCAAATATGAAAGACAACCCTTCCCAACCATACGCTGGGCTTTTAAGAAAGAAATCACTCTACTAGGAACATAATCAGTCACACCACGCCACTCGATCCTTGGTACAGCCGGCATAGCCAAAGTGACTGTCTTGGCATAACAGTCCAGAATAGCATGACACGGAGATAGCCAATCCATGCCCAAAATAACATCAAAGTCCACCATGCTCAATAGCAATAGATCCACTCGGGTCTCCAGACCTCTAATAGTCACAACACATGACCGGTACACATGGTCTACAATAATAGTATCGCCTACCGGGGTAGATACGTGGACAGGTAAGGCAAGACACCCTCGGGACGTACCCAAATGATGAGCAAAATACGAAGACACATAAGAATAGGTGGAACCGGGATCAAATAAGACAGATGCATCTCTGTGGCAGACTGAAATAATACCTGTAATGGCAGCATCTGAAGCAATGGCATCTGTCCTGCCTGGAATAACATAAAAATGGGTCTGGCCACCGCCTGATCGACCTCCCCCTCTGGGCGACCCCTGGCTGCCTAACCTCCACCCTTAGCTGGCTGGGCGGGTGGTGAAGTAACTGGAGCAGAAGACGAGGGCTGACCCCTCTGCTGAGATGAACTGGCAATACGATGAGGACACTGCCTCCAGACATGCCCAAACTCTCCACACTCAAAACAACTCCCAGGTGCTGGAGAAGGGGACTGAAGGGAACCCCTTGCACCGGAGTGACCAGCTGATGCGCTCGGCATAGAAGAACCCTAAGCTGACGGGGCACGAGATGAACTCTGGGCTAGAAGGGCGCTAAGTAAAGGCTGACCCTGCTAAAAACCATGATAACCACGACCTGAAGATGCCCCACGATACTCTGGACGGGCCGACTGAGCAGGCCTGAAAGAACGACCTCTACCATGCTGGAACTGGCCCCTCGAAGGAGCACCACTAAAACTGCCAGAACCTCGAGGCCTCTTGGCCTCCCTCTCCTCTCGATCCTGACGGCGAACCGTCTCAATCTCTCGAGTGATATCAACCACCTCCTCGAACGTAGCACCCAATACTCTCTCTCTAGTCATAAGAACACGGAGATGGTAGTTAAGGCCATCAACAAATCTTCTAATCCTCTCACGATCAGTCGGAACCATCCAAACGACATGACGAGCTAACTCTGTAAACCTCCTCTCATACTGGGACACTATCATATCTCCCTGTCGCAGCCACTCAAACTGTCTGCGCAGCCCTTCCCTGCGGGACTGCGGTACATACTTCTCTAAGAAGAGAGTGGAGAACTGCTGCCAAGTAAGGGGTGCTGCACCGTCAGGCCTACGCCTCTCAAAATCCTCCTACCAAGTAAAGGCAGCCCCCATAAACTGAAAGGTAGTAAATGCCATACCACTAGACTCAAGAATCCCTGCTGTGCGGAGCATCCGCTGACACCTGTCAAGAAAACCCTGGGCATCCTTGCCCTCAGCACCACTGAATATCGGAGGCTGGAGTCTACCAAACCTCTCAAGACGACGCTGCTCATCCTCCGGCATAACTGGAACCCTGAACTCCTGCACTGGTGCAACCGGCTGAGCTGGAGGTGCCTCTGGCGTCTGCAGTCCCTGCACTACCTGCTCAGGTGTGCGAGCAGCGGGGGTTTGGGTGCCTCCCCCGGCCTGCGAAGTAGCTGCCGCTGTGGTGGCTGAAACTGCCTGAGCCAGGCCAGTGCAAATTGTCAAGATCTGTGCCAAGGTCTCCTGAAGACCCGGAATCACGATGGGCACAGCTGGTGCCTGAACTGGTGCTGCTGGAGTCTGATCCGGAGCTGGGGCAGTTGGGATATCAACAGGTGCTGCCCTCGCTACTCTGCCTCTGCCACGACCACGACCGCGTCCACGAGCTCTGGTGGCCTCAGTGGGTGGTACTGGTGGTCGTCCACCTCGTTCGGTAGCACGAGTCCTCGCCATCTGCGAGAGAATGGAATAACAGAAGTTTAGCACTCGAATCAACAAGTTCGCACGACAAGAATTTCAAGAATGTGAGGTTTTTCCTAGAAGGTTCTGCAGCCTCTCGAGGATAAATACAGATGTCTCCGTACCGATCCGCGAGACTCTACTAAACCCGCTCATGACTCATGAGACCTAGTAACCTAGGCTCTGATACCAACTTGTCACGACCCAATTCCCGAACCCGGTCGTGATGGCTCCTCTCGTGAAGACAAGGCCAGCCAGAACAAATGAAACACCTCTTTTAAACAAATAATTAACATAAGCAAATCTAAAACATGTTTAAGATAGCCATAATTGTGGAAACAGCGATAATAACAAGGAAAACCATCCCAACACAGCCCAAACCGGGGTGTCACAAGTCATGAGCTACTAAAGAATCTGCTATGAGTCTACAAAATATAAAGTCCGACACAATAGTCTGAAGAAAACATAAATGATAAAGGATAGGGGAGACACGGGCTGCGGACGTCAACAACTACCTCGTAACTCCAAATCACTGCCTGGTCTGGAAGGATCAGCACTCAGGAGAGGACTCTGCTATGCCTGAATCTGCACACACGGTGCAGGGAGTAATGTGAGTACTCCGACCCAGTGAGTAATAATTATAAATAATGTCTAAAGCATGAAAACACATGAAGGCACAAAGCAATTCTATGTCAGGCAGTAAATCACTTAAAGTAGTAAAACCGTGAAGAATCAAATGAAAACTCCTTTTAAAAACAACAGGTAAATCAGGTAAAACAACCGGTGAATAGTAAGTAGAATTCTGCCCCTCGGGCCCAGTATCAATCGCTCAGAATAGTATCAGCCCCTCGGGCTCAGTATCAGTCACTCAGCATAGTATCAGCCCCTCGGGCTCACTCTCAGATCATATGGGTACCCGCGTTCACTGTGGGTGTGCAGACTCCGGAGGGGACCCTTACGACCCAAGCGCTATATCAAGCCACCTCGTGGCATCCTCACTCGGCACTCGGCCTCACATCACTCGGCCTCCCATCACTCAAGCCACCTCGTGGCATATAAAGTATCTCATATCACTCAACATCTCCTCACATATGGCCCTCGGCCTCACCCAGTCCAGAAATCATCACAAGCCCCTCGGGCATCAGTAAAACAGTAGTGCTCAGCCCAAACAACATTGGAAATATCATTTAAGTCTAAAAATTCAAGTAAAAGTGGCTGACTTTGTAAAGCAGTATTTAATCAATAGGACTGAGTTCAAGTAATATGTCAAAATAGTGAGGAAACAGTGACAAAAGTCCACGAAGGATTCAAGTAGTCGGCATGAAGCCCAAATATGGCAATAAGCCCAAATCATGATGATAACGAACAAGTCTTAGTCAAATACGCGGTAAAAACGTCAATCGGGACGGACCAAGTCACAATACCCAATAGTAAACAACCCCGCGCTCGTTATTAAGCGTGTGTTTCACCTCAATATAGCACTATGTTGTGCAAATCTGGGGTTTTAAACCCTCAGGACATCATTTACAATCACTACTCACCTCAAGCCGGCCAAAACTCTAGCTCATTATGCCCTTGCCACTCAAATCGGCCTCCTCGCGCGTCGAATCTGACCAGAACCACAACGAATACGTCACAATAGGCTAAGGGAACAAAACCCAATCGAAAAACATCAAAAATCCCGAAATTTGCAAAAACCGAGCCCCGGGCCCACTTTTCGAAACTCAAAAATTTTCATATTGACGGATTCCTTATCTCGCCACGAGTCCATACATATCAAAATCACAAGAATCGGAGTTCAATTGATCCCTCAAATCCCTATTCTTAACTCTCTTAAGTTCAAGCCCTAACCTCCATATTAAATCCTTGATTTCTTAGTTTTTCAGTCTTAATTCATGTAATAACACCTTAGGGTTGTGTTTTTGGTTCAAAAATCCATACCTCAACGAAGTCCCTTGATTTCCCTCTTCAGAATCACCCAAAAAGCTCCAAGTTCGAAGGCAAAATGGTGAAATAACCCGAAGTTGCGAAATGAAATATCAAATAAGGTCTGCCCAAACCTTTCTGCATTTGCGGTCTCAAAATCCGCTTCTGCGGTTCATCCATCCGCTTCTGCGAAAATTCACTAAAGGCTCCAAACGCTTCTGCGGTCTCCTAACCGCATCTGCGGCTCCGCAGGTGCAGGCCACCTACCGCATCTGCGAAATTCCTTGAGTCCAGCCTGACCGCATCCGCGGTCCTATAGCCGCATCTGCGGCTCCGCATGTGCGGTTCCCTACCCGTATCTGCGGTCCCAGCATTTCCCTTGCCTTCCGCTTCTGCGACTTCCACCCCGCATCTGCGACACCGCACCTGTGGTCCCCAAGCCGTAGGTGCGAAAATACCAGCAACAGCAAAACCTGAAACTGCCCAAGTCCAAATTTTTTTCCCGTTAGCCATACGAAATCACCCCGAGGCCCCTGGGACCTCAACCAACAGCACCAACACCTCCTAAAACCTCATTCAAACTTGTTCCAATCATCAAAACACTTCAAACAACACCAAAACCACCAAATTACATCAAATTCAAGCCTAAGTTCTTTCAAAACTTCCGAAACACGCATTCGACCAAAAACCCAACCAAATCACCTCCGAATAACCTGAAATTTTGCACACACATCCCAAATCACATAAGAAGCTACGACAACTCTCAGAATTCCATTCCGACCCTCGGATCAAAATCTCACCTATCAACCGGAAATCGCCAATATACTAACTTCGCCAATTCAAGCCTAATTCTACACCGGACCTCCAAAATCACTTCCGATCACACTCCTAAGTCACAATTCATCCCCCGAAGCTAACCGAATCATTGAAATTCATATCCGAGCCCTCTAACACATAAGTCAACATCTGGTTAACTTTTCCAAACTATGCCTTCCTTAAAGAGACTAGGTGTCTCATTTCCTTCTAAAATCAATCCAGACCAACTCGATCACACAAGACACAGATAATAAAGCATAGAGAAGTAGAAAATAGGGAAAACGGAGCGGTAACCCATGAGACGACGGGTCAGGTCGTCACATCTGGTATTTTCTTCCGTTTCAAGTACTATAAAATCTATAGAGAAAATAAATTTGTCAACTTTAACAAGAACATTTTCAATGATTCCTTTCGTTTTTTTAGTACTTTGATCAGCCAATTGAAGATACACACCAGTGTCTTTTATTTCACCAAGTTCTAATTTCCTGAAAATTGAAAAAGGCATTAGATTTATTGAAGCACCCGAATCACATAATGCTTTTTTGAAATGAGCACCTTCCACAGTGCAAGGAAATTAAAACTGCCTGGATCACCAAGTTTCGATGGAAGCTTGTTTGAAGTATAACGCTACAGTTCTCTGTAAGCTTAACCACTGAAACCTCTTCTAATTTTCTTTTACTTGATAAAATTTCTTTAAGAAATTTAGCATATGAGGGCATCTGCGTCAAAGCATCTGTTAAAGGTATGTTAATATAAAGTTGTTTCAAAATTTCTAGAAACTTTGAAAATTGTTTGTCAAGTTTTTCTCTTTTCGGCTTTTGGGGAAAAGGGAGGGGTACAGAGTGAGGATTTGTCATCAATTAATTTTCTTGTACCTTTTTTCCTTTATCTTTTTGTTCTTTTAGAAGTTGAGAGTTTCTTTTATTCTCACCTTCATTTACCTGTTCCATTTCTCGTGGATTTCCTTGTCTATCTGCATATGGATCATCAAGAGTTTTACCTGATCGCAGAGAGATGGCTTTGAGGTGTTCCTTTGGATTTTTCTCGGTGTTGCTTGGTAGAGCACCTTTTATTTGTCCAGACATGAGGATTGCTAATTGGCTCATTTGGATTTCCAAAATTTTTATGGCTGAATTTTGACTTTCAACCTTCTCGTCAGTAGCCTTAATGAACTTGTATATTATGTCTTCAAGGCTTTGCTGATGAGCTCTTTGGGGCTGTTGTTGATATTGCTGAAAGTCTTGTTGCCCTCTATTTTGATTTTGATAAACAGGTGGTCCTTACACCTACTGCTTTTGATTAAAAAATATTTGAGGGTTTTCAGCACCATTTGGGTTACTCCATTGAAATCCTAGATGTTTTTGTGCATTGGGACTACCTAATGGGTAACTGGCTCTAGAACCAATTACATTTACTTGTTCTTAATTTTGTGTTGAATCTTGACATTCATGATTGGGATGATTACCCCCACAGACGTCACAATTATCAAGTTGAGATGATGATTGAGTATTTAATTGAAAAGCCTCAACTTTTTGTGACAATGTAGAAATTTGTTGGGCTAATGAATTCAAGGCTTCGACCTTATTTACTCCTGTTGTTTTCTTGATGATCATTCTATCTGAGGGCCATTGAACGTCATTTTCTAAAATTTCGTTAAGCAATTGCATGGCTTCTGCAGTGGTTTTTCCCATTATAGATCCTCCTGGTGCTGCATCAATCACATTTCTAGCAGAGGGTTTAAGACCATGATAAAAAATATATAAAAAATATCAGGATCTTGGATACTATAATGTGAGAATTTTTTGACATTGCTTTTAATCTTTCTCATGCTTGGTATACAGATTCCGTATCTGTCCGTTTAAAATTATTAATTTCTTGCTTCATTTTAAAAGTCTTTGCAGGTGAAAAATATTTATTAAGGAATTTTTGGGTCATTTGGTCCCATATAGTAATAGAACCTCTTGGTAAGCTTCGTAGCCATATTTTGGCTTCACCTTTTAATGAAAAAGGAAAAAGCCGCAACCTGATAGCATTTGTCGTGACTCCATTGTACCTACAAGTTTCCACTAATTCAAGAAAATCAATTAGATGAATGTGAGGATCTTCACTTGAATTACCAGTATACTGACAAGACTGTTGAATGGTTTGAATCAAGCCTGTACGAATTTCAAAGTTATTTGCTGCAATTGGCGGTCTCATTACACTTGATTCTCCTTCAAAATGATCTGGCCTTGCATAATCTCTAAGTATTCTATCACGTCGTGGTGCCACCTCATCAAACTGTTCTTCTACTTATGTGGCAGAAGTTGGTTGTTGTAAGTTCTTCGTTCTCCATTTTTCTTGTGAAGAAATTTGAGATCGTGAAACCTGTTATTTTCGCAACAACCGCAAGGATCGTTGAATTTGAGGATCGTATTCAACTAGTTCTCTTGAGGAGGAACGGGTCATACACTTCCTGAAATTGTTGCACAAAAATTAAAATAATAATATAATAAAATAAAATCTCAAATTAGTAGTAAAACAATTAATCCGTAGTAGACTTTGCCAATCCCCGGCAACGCCGCCAAAAATTTGATGAGAGTCTAGCGTGTATAAATTTAAACTCGTACTCTGTCAAATAATAGTATTGAAAGATATCGAACCTACAGAGATTGATTTATCTATTCTACAGACATTTCTTGTTTTAATAACTATTTGAAAAAATCAGGAAGAGTTGAGTGGTGAATTAGTTAACTAAAAATACATGAATAGAGTGATAGAAAATATTTGGTTTTCACAAAAATAATAAGAAGGTGTTGGGATCATAAATTCACTTAATATTTCTATTATGTAATAGATAAAATTATCCATCAATTTCTGTTTCTCACAAATATATAAATGCCTCTCACGATTACATTTATATATTATTACTTAAGTTGAACAATTAATTGCACTCCTCTCGGTTATACAAAATTAATCATCAAAATAGTATTATTAAAGATCTAGAAATATGTGCTTGAACTGAAACATACTCCTTTTTAGTAAGTCCCTTTCGGTTAGCCTACTTATTATAATTGATTCCTACAATTCGCCTCTTTCGATTACAACTAAGTGTAGAATTGAAACGACCCAACTGGTCGTTTTGGGTATCTGCACTTCGCTCGGTGATTTGAGGGCTCGAGTAGCTCCGCATGATGTATAATGACTTGCGTAAATCGTCAGTATTGGTTTTCAAGTTATCCGAAATTGGTTTGGGGGAAATGGACTTCAAGATTAAGGTTCTAAGATGGAAGGGTTGACCAAGTTTGACATTTTGGCAATTAACCTCGGAATGGAGTTTCGTCAGTTCTGTTGGGTGATTTCGGACATAGGAGCGCGTCCGGATAATTTGGAGGTCCGTAGTGGAATTAGCCTTGAATTGGCGAAAGTTGGATTTTTGGGAAGTTTAACCGGGAGTGGACTTTTTGATATCGGGGTCGGATTCCGATTCCCGAAATTGGAATAGGTCCGTAATGTCAAATGTGACTTGTGTGCGAATTTTGAGGTCAATCGGAGGTGATTTGATAGGTTCCGATATCGGTTGTGGAAGTTGAAGTTTCAAAGTTCATTGATTTCGGCATGAGGTGTGATTCATCCTTTCGAGGTTGTCACGTGTGATTTGAAGCTTCGAGTGGGTTTGTCTTGTCATATGGAACTTGTCTGCAAAGTTTGGCACCATTTGGAGTTGATTGCTCGGTTGTGATTCTAGAAGTTCTTGAAGTTCAGTTTGATTTTCATGAGTTTTGGCGTCTGATTCGTGGTTTTAGAAGTTATTTTGATGATTTGAACGTGCGAGCAAGTTCGTGTTGTGTTTTTAGACTTGTGTGCATATTTGGTTTGGAGCCCCGAGGGCTCGGGTGAGTTTCAAATTGGTTTCGGAATGTTCTTGCATAGTTTTAAGTTGATGGTTCTGGTATTTTCGCATTTTCGTAGTTTGGATCGCAAATGGGCCATCGCATTTGCGAAGGAACATCGCATTTGCGAAGCTTAGGCGACTTGGCAGTTTTCGCATTTGCGATGAACCAGCCGCATTTGCGAAGGCTGGTCTTCGCATTTGCGAAGTACTTGACGCAAATGCGACCTCAACAGAAAATCTTCAGGCATCGCAATTACGATGCATTTTTTCGCTTTTCCGGGTTCGCAATTGCGAACCCCTTGTCAAATGCGACATCTGCAGCCTGTTAAGTGTTGAGAATTCCGAGTTTTTGCTTCATTTTTCATATTTTTGAACCCTAGTTTCGGAGTGAGGCGATTTTGAGAGGGGATTTTCATGCCAAATCATTGGGTAAGTATCTTTAATCAATTTCCAACTATATTTCATGATCTTATACAAGATTTAACATCAAATTCATGGGAAAACAATGGAAAAATTTGGGGATTTTGTCAAAGTTTTGAAAAATGAAAATTTGGGATTTTGGAGTCGACTAAGACTCGGATTTGAAAACAAAACACATATTTGGACTTGTGAGACTGTGGGTAGTCAAGACCTACCCTTGGACCCGGGTTTTGACCTGGCGGGCCCGTGGTTTGACTTTTGTTGACTTTTAAGGAGTTGAATAAAAATCATAGCTTTATTAATTGAAATTGTTTTCTCTTGCATTGTGTGGTGTATTCAAGTTGTCTTTGGCTAGATTGAGTCGAGCAGAGGCTAATTCGTAGAGGAAAAAGGCTAAGTTGAGTGTTGAGTTAATCGGATCGAGGTAAGTATTTTGCCTAGCTTTGTTGAGGGAATATTTCCTCCTATTTGTCATTTTTTGCAACATGCGGGGTGTCACACCTCCTTTTTACCACCCGAAAGGGAGTATAGGGGAGTTTTTCCAATTAAGTGACAATCGAAACGGGATTATTTATATTAAATAAAGAGTTGCCACTTGGGATAATTTATGGTGTCCCAAGTCACCGGTTTGAAAATCCCGAATCGAGGAAGTTTGGCTCTGTTTTTACAGTCCGCAAAACATAGAAATCCGGGTAAGGAATTCTGTTAACCTGGGAGAAGGTGTTAGGCATTCCCGGGTTCTGTTGTTTTAGCACGTTCTCTCAACTATTATTATCGGCCTAATTGTCTGGTTAATTACATATTTAAACATATTGTGCATTTTTAGCTTTCCAAACGCTTTTAATGTTTTTTAGGAAAATTCATGATTGTATTGAAGACACATCGTAAACCACGCTACATGAAATGCACCTGCGGTTCACGACATGTTTATCTTATTTAACATTATTGGAAATTGAAGTCGGGTCACATGAAATGTACACCCGAATTTAGAAATTATGTATCACAACTACGTCACAGGAACCGTACCCGTAGCTATGACAATTTTTTTAATTAACGCGCCTAAAGCAAACTACGAGAGTTCAAGGCATTTTTCTATATTTGTTAGATATTGATGTGAGGGCCATAGACTAGGTGATTGGATGGCACACCTCAGCTTATTTTAAAAAAAATTGGTTTCAAATTATAGCAAGCTAAAGGTATTCAATGTTAACGGAAAAACTGAATCGAGTTTTCACATTACATAATTAAAATGCATGCCTGGTTGAGCATATGGAAACCTTTGACTATTAAAGGGGAATTCGGGCCAACAGTAGCCCGTTGAGTGATCCACAGATAACAATCAATATCAGTTGGGCTAAAAGTTGTGCCCAATACATAATCAGGGGACCAGGGGCGAACAGGCTGGCTTGCCATGGCGTGGCCTTTTAATTGGGCAGATTTCCAGCCCAATTCCCAGACAAGGAAACCAATTTATTATTCAAAAGAAACAGAACAGGAGTTCAAAGTCGTTTGGGCCTGAAGTTGAGCCCGAAGACAATGAATAAATTCAAGTGAAGGCAACCCAGCCTAAGTTCCACCAGGCTGCCTCGCCTGGGCCTTGGCCAGGCTCAAACCAAAAAATTCAGATTCTCTTTTTACAGCATATGCAAAAACATCAAAAATCAATAGAAAAATCCAATTTAAGTCATGCCATTAACAGGAACTAAGCCTCAAATTTGACCATACACTAACTCATGCTATTGTGAAACCAGTTCAATGTATATACAATTTATAACAACTGGTTAAGTGCATTGATTGCAATCCAGCGTACAAATGTTAAATAAAACGTAGGCTGGAATTTACAAACACAACCTGTTTAACCAAGTTCTTTAACAGTCCACTTATACATCAAAAGTGTTTAATGAAATGCTCGATACAATATATCACTTCTAAGTTGATTTGAATCTAGGTTATGAGCACTATCCTAATAATGATACCATGTTTAATAAAAACAACAAATGTAGAAGAACTACAAAATGAACATTTTAGACAGTAACTCGAAATGAAGAACAACAATTCCATTTAACAATCAATGAGCTACAACTTCATTTTTCTGCACTTTCAAAGTTCAAGACATACCTGAAACAGCAAAGAAAAACGGAAAGAAAGCTTCAGCAAAAAAAAAGTAATGAGACAGTAGCAATCAACAGCAGGTTTCAGCTTCTTTGAACCCTCTTTAGACCCAGAAAACCAGAATTTCCATGAAAAGCTCTTAAAGTTCTAAAAGAATATCAGAAGACCAGCCAATAATGCAGAAAACTTTTTGTGTATTTTCTTAGGGTATCAATCTCTGATTTTTGTGTGAAATAAAGGGACTATATGTAGCCCTTAAGAGTGTCATGTGCTGCTGAAAACAGAATGAGAATTATTCCGTCACACAACATTTCTTTTAACATAATTGGGGCAGCTGGCAGCTTTTGATTGGTTCCAGCATTTGTGCTGGCAAAAATTGGGCCAGCTGCCATAGATTCTAGAAGCTTCCCTTCAAAAAATCCTATTTCCTATTCCCAAATTAACCTCCTATGTTTTATTGTTCAATTAAGACCCTAGGAGTTTCTAACAATTTACAAATCATGGCAAACAAAATCAAAGCAAGCAAACCTTGGAAAACAAATCAAATAGAAAACAGAAATGCAATTGAACCTTTAACTACACCTAAATTCTTCTAACATGAACTGAAGTCAGAAATTACAATTGGAACTTTAAAGACAGAAACCAGAGTCTATCTTAAACGGAGTACTGAAAACAACGCAAAACAGAATCATTTCATGCATTAAGCTAAATTTGAAATTAAACTTGTGATGAAGTCTTAACGTATTACTGACTAATCTGAAACCCTAAATACAAAAGCAAACGAACAACACAATAGAAAAAACCTAAAAATGCAGCTAAAACAGAATTAAAAATCATGAAGAATAAACCAAGAAAAGAAAGAGGAAAAGAAAAGAGAAAAAAAAACAGAAATAATGCAAAAAGAAAATTACCTACGTTTATTTCGGACCTGTGACGACCCGACCCGTTGTCTCATGAGAACCGCTCCGTTTCCCCCATTTCCTGCTTCGTTATGCTTCATTATCAGTGTCTTGTGTGAACGAGTTGAATTGGGTTGATTTTTGGAAGGAAATGAGACACTTAGTCTCTTTAAGGAAGGCTTGTTTTGGAAAAGTCAACCGGATGTTGACCTATGAGTTAGAGGGCTCGGATGTGGATTCCGACAATTCGGTTAGCTTCGGGGGATGATTTGTGACGTAGGAGTGTGATTGGAAGTGATTTTGGAGGTCCGGTGTAGAATTAGACTAGAATAGGCGAAGTTAGTATTTTGGCGAATTCCCGTTGATAGGTGAGATTTTGATCCGAGGGTCGGAATGGAATTCCGAGAGTTTCTGTAGCTTCTTTAGGTGATTTGGGATGTGTGTGCAAAATTTCAGGTTATTCGGAGGTGATTTGGTTGGGTTTTTGATAAAATGCGTGTTTCGGAAGTTTTAGAAGAACCTAGGCTTGAATCCGAAGTAAGTTTGGTGTTTTGATGTTAGTTTTGGTGTTTTGAGAGTGCAACTAAGTTTGAATGATCATATGTGACGTGTTAGTATGTTCGTATGTGGTCTCGAGGAGCTCGGGTGAGTTTCAGATAGGTTTGGGCTGCGTTGTGCTCGTTTTTCTTATGCTTCGACGTCGTTTCTTCAAGCATAAATGATATCATATTGAACAAATGAGCTCCGAATATTGTTTTGAATAAAGCATTAGATCCGTATCGTAATTACGGACCCGTAGCAGAAAGAATCGTCGAATTTGGACATCGTATGAGGATTTTATGGCCATTTTACCAAGGTTGCCCAGATTTTCAGGTTAATGACGAAATTGCCCCTGACGGCGTATTAAAACCTGCACTATTTGCAAATCTTACAACCTACATATCTCCTTCATTATAAGGTCAAATTGAGTGATTCAAAAGCCTAAATTCATTACAATTTCACAAGGAATCCATTGGGAGCAGTAAAACGCGTGAACAGTATACCTATAATGAGCAGGTCGAGTTTTCTTTAAATTTTTGAACGGGAAGAAGCTTCTGAGGCGATTTTTAAGAGAGAAAAATCAGTGGGTATCACAGAGGTAAGTGATTTGATTATTAAAACTCGTTTATGGGTGATTATAGACCATAATCCCGGCCTTTAATTCATGAAAAATAGTAGAAAAATAGGATTTTGGGGCCTGAGACTATGAGACCTTTAGGGGTCGATTTGAGGGGTCAAACGGACTCCGATTTTGGTGTTCTTTATGTGTACGGAATCGGGAGAAGATGAAGAACACTTTTCTGTAAAAATTTCTGAGTTTCGAGAAGTGATCCCGAGGCTCGGGTTTTGTCAATTTCGGGATTATTGATGTTTTTCGATTATTTTCGATTGGGTATTGATCCTATAGCATAATGTGACGTATTCGTTGTGGTTTTGGTCAGATTCGACACGCGAGGAGGTCGATTTGAGAGGCAAGGGCATAGCGCCGGCTTGAGGTTAGTAATAGATGTAAATGCTGTGTTGAGGGTTTGAAACCCCGAATTTGCACATTGTAGTGCTATGTTGAGGTGACTTGCACGCCGGATAACGGGCGTGGGGTAGAGCACCATCGGGGATCGTGACTTGGTCCGTCCCGCTTAATAAAACTACTACCTAATTGATTGAAGCTTAGTAGATATCCTTATAAAAATGGATTAATTATCATAATTGGGCTTCGTGCCAACTGCTTGAATCCTTCAGGGATTGTTTTTACTGGTTTCTTACCATATTTACAGATAATTGAACTCAGTCCTAGTATTTAATACTGTTTTGCAAACTCAACCACTTTTTCTCAAAACTTGGAACTTAAATAATATTTCTAATAAAGTTTGGGCTGAATATTTTATATGCTATTGTGCCCGAGGGGCTTATGTGATTCTGGACTGAGTGTGGGATCGGATTGCGTGTCGCAGTAGTATTATATTGATATTGATATGAGGCTTAAGGCCTAATGGATGCCACGAGATGGCTTGATATTGCGCTTGGGCCGTAAGGGGCCCCTCCCGGAGTCTGCATACCCCCAGTGAGCGCCGTCGACGATAAATAAATGGAGCGGGCTGCACGCCGCAACGGGTACTAGAGAGTACCGTATTACGCGTTGCATTTCTTATTTGATTGGCATTCATTTACTTACCTGTTATAGCATTATTGTCTTTCATTGGTTTACTGATTTGTTATTATCTGGTTTAAACTGCTGTAATAATAGCTTATATTGTGCCTATCCAGGATTTCTTACTCTCAGCCTTTATTTATGTTTATTACTCTCTGGGTTGGAAGTACTCACATTACTCCCTGCACCTTGTGTGCAGATCTAGGTGCACCCACTGAGGCTGAGTGAGGATTTCTCTGCCGCGCATCATATCTGGGAGCATCAAGGTAGCTGCATGACGTCCGCAGTCCTGATCTTCCCATCTAACCTATTTGCTTTATTTCCGCATTTCTTTAGAGCAATATGTAGTAGGTTGACACCCGTGTATTAGAAATCCTGGATAGGCACAATATAAGCTATTATTACAGCAAGTAACCTAGGCTCCGATACCAACTTGTCACGACCCCAACCCCGGTCGTGATGGCACCCAACACACTGCTAGGCAAGCCCGACCAATTCAACAACCTTAACCCTTTTTATACAATTCATGATTCAATTAACACAAATAATTACTAAGTCATAATACTGAAACTCTAAAATATAATTAAAACATGCGGAAAACCCAAGTAGAAATACTACTACACAACCCGAAGAATCCGGTGTCACAAGTCTGAGCCTCTAATAAGCTTATCGTGCGTCCTTGATTCAGCTTGAAAAAAAACTCTTGAAATTCCTTCCACGTGTTCGTACGCGCGCATGAGCGCTCAGTATCAGATGTGCCTTGATGGCTTGTGATTCCCCGATCGAGGGGCGAGATGTAATCTCTGTGATTTTATGTTGGGCCAGTCTGGAGGACTTGAGGCCGGATCTTTTCCTATGGCTTGAGCACTGAGGTGCTGATTGTGTGAGCAAGTGTTTCAAACTTATATGTTCGGCATTGCCCCTATTAGTGGGAGTGACGGCTGGTTAGCTACGTGGTGAGTATGTTAGTGCTGCAAGGTGCATCTATGTGACTTGGAGGTGATGAGGAAGGCCTACTGGATGATAGAAGAACTATTAGGTGTTTGAATTCCATTGCGATTCGAGGTATAGCCCGAGTTATGGGTGCATGAAGAATCTTTTCATGTTTCCAGTTGAGAGTGAAGTAAGAATTTTATGTTGCGGTATGGGTTCAGACTCAGGAAGGCTAAGCGACTGCGTACAGTTTAGGACGGTGGAAGGTATACAGAAATGGTAGTTGGAGGCAAAGTAGGTGGGTCATCTCCTACGGAGTGTTCTAAAGTTGTGTGATCCTAATGTTATCTATTAGAAGATCTCATTTACAAGTGAAGAAAATGTGTTGACATCTAAATTGGATCGCCTAGAGAGTGGGCTTAACTGTTGTGTGAGTGAATGCGAGATTTGCAGAAGAGTTAAAAAAAAATCTAGATGATTTGTGTTTCCACAAGCTTATGAAGGATTGAGTTTAATCTCACTATGGTATTAAGGCAGCAATGGAGTATGTGCGTTATGAGTTGTTGGGAGTGTTTTGATCTATGGCTTCGAGCCAAGTTGGGGAGTTTGCTATTGATTAGCTAATTGTACGGTTATGTGCTATGTTGGTTCCGGTTTGAGGCATGCTGGCGAATCAGTTCTGGTTGCGGAAATTGAGCCGAGGATATGGTGCTTCGTAGATGTGTGAGAATCACAGGATGTCTTAAGCTATTGTTGGTAAAGAATGCTCGGTGCATGGAGCAGGAAGATGTTTGTTTGTATTGGGATGAGGTCATATCCTGCGGTGTCAGAGTGCTATTGAGGCACGGGTGGTTATGTTCGTTTGATCAGGTGAATTGCAGTTTGAATAAGAAGTAAATGACTCTCGAGAATGATTTTAATGTGTTCAAGATTCTACATGTAACAATCATGTGTCTTAAGGTTGTGTATGTGGTTAGAGACTGTGTTTTCATTGGAAAAGGTCAAGACTTGTGGTATTTTTATGTTAATTATGGGATTCTATGTATCAGTATCTGGAAAGTAAAGGTAACGGATTTAGATTCGCAGGAAGTTCTTCAGAGTAAAGTATTTTGGGAATGTGGTGTTTCTTGGAATATTTGAGAGAGGATTCAGTGGCTTATGGGTCTTAGACAGTGTGGTCTTATGCTTGGGTCTCGTGTAGTGAGCCTGGGTTGAGGAACTGTGGTGCTACAGCAAGGGGGAATATCAAGTTGATGATGAATCAGAAGGGAAATTAGATAGATGGAGTAGCTTGATAGTAGACCGAATCGGTATGGTAAGGATATGATTAATTCTTCGTATGTGTTCGAGGTAATGAGCCCTTACAAGTATTTTGCAGCAATGCTCTTGGGTTTTGATGGCTTGCTTAGCTTGGTCGAGTTAGAAGGATTCCGTCCTGGCAGTTTAATTTATGCAAACAGAATTGAGAGAGTTCTTGTTGATTTCTACCGTGGTTGAAGAGGTGCATTTTCTACGAATATGAGACACATGGAATGTGTAATAATTTTTCTTCTAGATGGGATCAATGGAAGTTCTTGACTAGTTGAGTGCGTAGATGTCAGTGGCTCGGAAGGGAGATAAAAGTTTTCCTGCTATCCTTGGATGGTATGGTATATGCGGTATGTTGTGGAGGATCGAGATTTGCGTGTATGAGGTTTCAGTTCCGTTCTGAAAAGAAGTTCATAAAACTCTTAGGCAACGGGTAGCCTCAGATAATCAAGGAAATGGGCTGCTAATTAGAAGCGATTTGACGAGAGTATATGTCTCAGAAAAAGGGTAATGTGATTAAACTGATGATACTTCGGTAGTATTGCGGCATTTTCTTGTTGGATCAACTGGTGGCACGGGAAATTTTAAAGTATCTATCATGGAGTGATGGGGTATTTAAGGTGTGGTATGCGTTCGGGCGACAAAATTGGGATCAGGCATGATGATTCGTGTGCTATATGGAGTTGGAGGCTGGGAGTTCTCATATACAGGCTATGTCGTGGTTGTGGATCGTGTGTATTCGGCACCGTTTAGCGGCAATCGGGATTTGGAGGCTCGAGTGGATCTTTATTTGCTGGTATGTTAGATTTTGGATGTGATGTTGAAATTCAGACTGGTTGTCTTAGTGTTATGTGATTCTGAACTATTGCGCTACGGGCTATACCGGAAATACCACGGGTTGAGTGGCGAGGTGCATTGGATTATGTTCTTGCAGAGTGGTTTATATTTCAAAGACCCAGCGGACGGCTGGGAAGGATTGCTTTTCTTAATTGGGCCTTCGTGATGGATGTCAGTGCAGAGGTTTCTACCATTGGTTCCGTTCTGGTGTTAAGGGACTTTTCGGATGCGTTTCTTGTGGCCGGGGATGTCGCCGGGCAAGGTTGTGGATTTCGATATTTATTTGGTGCCGGGCACCGTATCGTACGGCTCCGGCAGGAGTTATAGTAGTGGAAGGAGCAGCTTCAGGCTTTCTTGGTAATGAGTTCGTTGGTAGGCCGATGTGGGTACGTGTTTAGCTTGAGTTGGCTTGGTTGGCCCCGAATTGTATTGTTGAGGGATAGGTTGATTCGATCGTTATTGAGCTTGTTAGTGATTTGAGGAGAGCTATGAGTTGCTTTTCGGTGTTGTGAGACGTTATGATTTGTTGGTTATGGGCACATGTGGTGCGGTTCTATTGGGGATTCATAGTGAGAGTCGAGTGGGAAGAGTAATTGGGTGTTGTTCGGTGAATGGAGTATTGGTTATGACCTATCGGGTTGCGTGGCGTATGTTGTTTGTTTCACCGTGGGTGTAATGAATTGCTTTGGTTCCAGACATCAAATTGTGCGTGGCTGTCGATTTTGAGCATAGTGACTTGAGGTGTTTCATGTGTAACAGTGTTTGGATAGGATCGCGCATTGTAGCGAGGCCACGTGGAGATATGACCTTTCGGGGTAGATTCAGGTGTTCTATTTCTATGATGTGAGACGGGGTCTCAGCCTTGTGTTGTGATGGTACTGATGAGCTTGAGGTATATCTCTTTCGTTTGAGTCATTTTTCATGATTTGAGTATGTTCAGACTGTTTCTTATTGGTGCGCGTATTATGCAAGTTGTGGCTTAGGCCTGTATTGAGGTGTCATATCACCAGAGTGGTGTGTTGGATTCGAGGTGATCGTTGGGGTCACTAATGAATACGAACGGATTTGATTTCAGCCTGTTGGAAGGATAATATCGAGGTTCGGCTCGGAATCTGTTGTGGTATTAGTCAAAAGGGAAGTGGCTTCATGAATGGTTGATCTGAGAAATAGTTACGGTTTATTGCATGTTTCATTTATCGTTGGCAGTATATGAAAGTGTTGGAATAAGACCTTAGTTGATAAGAGGTTTTCTACCGGTATTCGGGTGTTGTGGGCAACTGCTGTGAATAGAAGTTATCGTTTCGAGTTTTTGGGTTATGTAGTATATCATATGATTGCACCTGAGGTTGCAGGTATAGGTTATTACAGCTGGTTCGGGCTTATTCTGAGTATAGATGTGAGGTTCTGATCTTGTGTATGATTTTGGAAAGTGCAATGTGGTTCTATGGTTTATGGACTAGATGGATTGTGAAATTTCAGCTATGTTGTGTTATCGGACCTATGCGAGATAGGGTGACGTGGGATCACCCCCGGGTATATGCTTGGTAAGGTCATTCAGCTATTGGTTGGCTTCTAGGACAACTCTGGGTACGCTCGAGGACGAGCGTTTGTTTAAGTTGGGGAGGATGTGACGACCCGACCCGTCATCTCGTGAGAATCGCTCCGTTTCCCCCATTTCTTACTTCGTTATGCTTCATTATCAGTGTCTTGTGTGAACAAGTTGAATTGGGTTGATTTTTGGAAGGAAATGAAACACTTAGTCTCTATAAGGAAGGCTTGTTTTGGAAAAGTCAACTGGATGTTGACCTATGAGTTAGAGGGCACGGGTGTGGATTCCGACGATTCGGTTAGCTTCGGGGGATGATT